>NW_027502598.1:0-40249 GCF_021521415.1 Bidens hawaiensis | reverse complement strand
GAAGCACCAAGAGTTTTGGAAAATGTAACATCCCGTTTTTCTCATTTCGGTTAATAAAATAAAAGGTGAGTCATTATGAGTCGGACTTGTGTTGAGTTAAGTAATATGGGTAGTGGACTTGGGTTAATAAGGAAAGGAGGAAAAGACCATGGGCTTAAGCCCACGACCCATGATATAAATACCATAATTACCATTAATTAATTCATTCTCATCCATTCCATACACCACCCAAAACACACACCTAAGCTCTTTCTCTCTTTCTCCCTTTCTCTAAACCGAAACCAAGAAGAAGAATCGATCTCGACCCGAGGTAATGATAGTATGATATTGTATGGATCCAAACCCGCAAGATTTAGTCGCGAAACGACGAGCCGACACCCTTAAGCCGTTAAAGTCACAAGATCTGGGTGGAATCGGGTATAAACCGCTCAAAAGATGAGCTTAGGGGTCACCCTAGCTCAGACCTGGATCGAACGGGACGAAAAAACAGTGAAAAACGGTGGAAAATAACTGAGACCTCACTTTTTCGGCTAGATCCCGGTTTTCTGGAGATGACCACGCCGGAGAAGGTATACGAGGTTAAGAGAACGTCAGGGAATATTCTGACATTCTCTGACCTAACCCTAGTTCGTTAGCGGAGACATAACGAATTAACAAGCAATTAGCTATGATCATTCGTTAAGAAGATATAACGAATTAGAAATAGTTCGTTAAGCCATTCGTTAAGTATTTTGTTAAAGGGGAACTGACGAATGAACCCCCAGTTCGTTATAAAAGACAGTTCGTTATAGAAGCCAGTTCATTAAAAAGGCCAGTTCGTTATAAGGTCCATTCGTTAAGAATAATGAAGGAGTCTATTCGTTAAAGGACTGGATGACGAACTGGATAATGAATTAGAGTTTGAATGAATGATAGAAAGGTCCCTGGACTTAGAATAAAATGGATTAATTAAAAGGAAGCCCTCAAACTTTATGAGTTAGCAAATAAAATAATAAATTAAAATTCTAATGAAAAATGTGTTAAGACAGCCAGGGGCTCTGTACCCCTTGGACCCTACTAGGGCCTGCCACCCCTAGAACCCCGCAGCCAGGTGCGCTACCCCCGGACCCCCGTTTGTCAAGGGTTATAATAAACTAGAAATACGATATGGGTAGTGATAGTTAATTGATACGTGTAATTGTTATACAGTTAGTCCCGCACAGCTAAAGAAAAGAATAACCATTAACGGTGAACGTAACCGAGTTCAGGTGAGTTTCTAGCCCCATTCCTTGTTATGTTTTCGGGGTTGTGTGCATACTCGATGTGATTAATTAATACACTTAACTTATGTGGTAAGTGTATGCCATATATGTTTATGTGAAATATATGAATGTTTGCTTGTCGGTACATGAACGATCTCCGGATATTGCATGTATTGTCAGGGTTATAATTAAAGATATGAATGTTATATATAATGTATGGATGACATATGTATGTTATGAACAAATATAAAGGTATGGCAAGGTACTATAGAAATGGCTTGAGCCCTGATAATACTCGAGGCCGAAAAGGGACTGAACCCTAATAATATTCGAGGCAGAAAAGAGACCGAGCCCCAATAATACTCGGGGTAGAAAGGGACCGGACCCTAATAATATTAGAGGCAGAAAAAGGGACCGAGCCCTAATAATACTCGAGGCAGTAGGGCTTAATGCTCTTTAAAACATATAAGTATGTAAATTATGAATAGATGTAAAGTATGTAAAGAAAGAATGAAAGGAAAGGAGAAGGTATATACTCATGTATGTATGAAAGTAAGATAAGCAGGTTAAGTATATAATATGCATCTACGGATGCGTATGTATAAGTATGTGAAAGTATTGTGATAGAACCTCATATCTCAGATCTAAGATCCAAATACGATTAATAGGATCTAGTTCATAGATTACTCTTATCGGTTATAGATTATACGTATAGATATATTATATATTATTAGTATTAGTTGTATTATGTAATAGGTTAAGTAATAGATTAAATGTATGAAGCATTGATCGAGAGAACAATTTGGTAGAGGTTCAATACGTTAAAATCAATACTTAAATTAAACAGAGGATGAACCCTTTATATATAGAAGATGGATTCTAGTTCGTTACTCATTCTGTAATGAACTAGATCAGTTCGTTACATTACAAACCAAATAATAAACATAACGTAATTCCCTCTAATTCGTTAAACATCCTTAACGAATTAGAAGGGAACTTAACTTAAACTTCTAGTTCGTTAAACATCCTTAACCAACTAGATAGACCATAACGAACTAACTTACCATCATGAACTAACTTAATATAATAATATTTCTTACATAAATAAATACATAAGATAAATACAAAGACTCGAGACTCAAAACCGTGCACAAACAGACACCCCCTCGTCTGGATCTCTTTGTCTTTAAATTATTTGAAGTGCTTGGACTGCCTGTCTTTGCAGCTGTGAATCCCATACTCATGACACACATGAACAATACATTGAAATTGCATTGCTCGGTCATAGTCTTCACGACGCTCTATTAATATCTTATTCTTGAACAACACATCATTGTTGGTCTCTGTCAAGTTCACGAGCCACGTCGGATCAATAATCTTAATCAGCTAGGTCTTTAAACCCGTACCCAAAATAATAACGGCCTCGCCAGTTCGATTGTTATAATACCAGTGGTTGAAAGATAAATACATGTGTTGATTTAGCGTCTTGACTGGTACACGCTTCATCGTTTTCGGCGGTTTAACTTTAAGCACTAGCTTCCTCCAACCCGTTCTTGGATCTATCTCATCAATACGCTTACGAATTGGGATATGAGGCTTAAAGAATTTAAAACCGTGATTGACCTCGAAAAGCAAACGCCGATGGAACCATTCTGCTTGACAATTTCCCGCACGATTAATGAAAGGACGGTATGCAAGAGTCCGTACATCCCATCTTGGTAATGAGAGAACGCCAACAATCTTTTCATAATACTGAACGCCGTTCTCCCATTTGATGATACAAACTTTTAACTCAGAATCAAAAAACCATGAAATAATATCACCTCGAACTTTTGACATGGCCTTGAAATAAGTCATCTGATTGGCTTTGGCATGTGCAACGGCTTCCACTTTCAACTCTTGATCAACGCATCTGTATGCATCTATAATCTTACTAGCTCTCTTGTCTCAATGAGCAAACCATAACTGAATATCCTCAACAGACGGATCAGTCTTTGAATCGAATCTTGTATTAACACTTTTTCCTTTGATACCTTCTCCAAATGATCTTCGGCTGCTTTAACAGTTTCTTCATTAAATACCGGAGCACCCTGATCAACATTAGAGTGTTGAAATAAGTCAGGGTATTCCTCAGCCGTTATGTATTCAATCTCAACTTACTTGTCTTCATAAATGAAAGACGTGTTCATCTGAATAGTCGGATCATTCAAGACCTCTTCATAATTCTCGACCTCCACATCATTCTCAGCCTCTAACACGGTTAGCTCATCGTCATTTAGACCCAACAGTATAGAAATATGCTTTCGTGTTAAGGACCGTTCTATGAACTGCCCAATCTCAATATCATCAGCATTTACAATGCTTCTGATCACCCCCTTAGCATCAACAAATATAACAGTGCCAGCCTTTATCGACACAATTGGTTTAACATTTGTCGAGTCCTGATAAACGACCAACTGACTGTCGACATTACTAGCTGCTTCGCTCGTACATGCCCCAGAGGATGAGCCGTGATTTTGTTTCCTCTCACCCCAGCACCTGACTCATCAGGATCTTCATCATCATTTCTATGCTTCTTTAGTGCATTTTCTTTACATGTAAGCTGTAGAATCATGTCCTCTTGTTCTTTTAACTTCACCCCTTGAGACGTAACAATATCACAAAGGGCTTTGGTCTCTTTTGGGCAAAAAGAGACATAACTCAGCAGCTTCTTCTGATTGTCCATCATACGCTCTTGAGTCAGACGATCAGCAGCCATTTGATTTTCATTAAGATGAAGTAAGCTCAAAAGCATATTCATCTGTTGATCCTGTCTCATGGTATGAAACAAGGGAGGGATTGGCTGAACAGGACCTTGAGGACGAGTAAGCCTCTTAAAAGAAACATTCATAGGTGGTAGTGGCATCATCGTCGGTGTTGGTGAAATCACCGATGTAGCAGTCGTAGGCCTTGGCAATGTAGATAAAACTGACTGTGGAATCATGCCAAGCCTAGGATCGGATGTAAGAGTAGTCGTCAACGTGAATTCTGGGGTTCTAGTAGTAAGCGGTACCGCCGGTCGTCAAATAACTGACTACCTTGGAGGCGGAACTTCAAACGAAATACCAGCTCAAACAGTCACTCGACGCTTCGAGGACCATTCACCAACAATCTCTTTCCCTTTCCTCTTACATTGAGCAGCTTCAACAACAGCTGCCTCAACCTCAACACATTGCTGTTGAGCTTGATCACCACCATCACCACCATCATTATCATCATTGTTCCCACCTTCACCCTCTTAATGCTCAGAATCTGAGTCATCATGGATCCAACGATCATTAGAGGGACATACATAATCAGGATCAGATACGTGACCAATCAAATGTTTGAATCTTGGAGGAGGATCTTTACGGTACTGCTTCATCCTACTCATAGTATCCGCTTTCATGTGTTCCAACTTTAATTTATCCTCGAGTAGTGTTAGGTCGATCACTAAATCACGAAATGCATCCTGAACGAACAGTTGAATAAACCGAGGATCCATTAAGAATTTTGTGCGTCTTTTCATGACAATACAATTCTCTTTGAGATGATCGAATATCATTTTCGAGATATTGAAAGGTTTATTCAGAATTAATGCAACCAAATCCGATTGAATCATGATACGGCATTCGTCAAAACCTCCTTTACGTCCACCAAGGCAGTGTATAAGAACATGTAGTTATTACTTGTATGTGGGACACAAGTATGCCTTGTTATACATTGACTCTTCAAGATCACCAGAGTAAAATAATCGACCGACCCTCGAATCAGCTCTTTGTGATACTCACTCGGGTCATCAATAGTATCAGTGAACCTCAACACCCTTCGAACAGTCTCAGTTGATATCACAACTGGCCTCGCAGTCACTTCAACAGCATGTGGTTCTCAGTCTCCACGTATCGAGCAGTGTTCCAGAACTGATGGACGATGCTGAAACGAACGTCTGAATTTGCTGTAACGACATAGTTGATACGCGAGCGACGAATGAACGCCAACATCTCCCTAAAAATATTCTCATCAGCAAAATTTGTACCAACGAAGGCAAAAATATTATGTCTTTGGTCATACGGAAGGATCGAGAGATCTTGTTTTTGTTGTTTTTGTTGTTGTTGTGGCTCGGCAGCGGGAGGATCCTGATCCATATTATCGGCTATAATTGATAATAAAATAGATCCAAGAATTAGTAAACTAAGAATTAAATAGCATTATAAAAATATACTAATTTATACACTATTAATTTTATAATAATTCAAAGTTATACTAATAGTATAAATTTTTCAAAATGTCATTCGTTAAATTAGCTGATTCGTAATAACGAACTGGTGATTCGTTATGACAAATTGACTACTTCGTTATCAAGTAAATAAGATGAAATGTATCTAAGGAATCAGAAGAGATAGAATAACGAATTAAGGCTTGATTCGTTATAAATTATGATAACTATTCTGATTCGTTAAATCTGTGTAATGAACTGGACACAAATCAGTTCCAATTCGTCACAACTTAACGAATGGCCACTAATTAGCTTAATGTTTGACTAATCAGGTCCAAGTCAAAATTACCAAGAACTTAAAAAGTCAACAATACAATCTGAGTTCAATACACACATGATTAACGATATAAGATCGAACCAATGATCACTAGGATCTCGAAAACACATCGCAACACGATTCATATTGCCCATTTGCATCAAATCATGGTTTAACACAGGTAAATTATAGGTTTTAGTTATAACTTAAAAACCGATACGATAATCAACAAATTAACCCCTAAGATGTTCATAAGATTTGACGAAAAACATTACGTTGTAATCGTCGTTACCTTACGATTCGATATTGATGATCGAAACACAAAATAGTGAAGATTGGAAATTCTGGAAAATTTTGCTAGGGGTTCGTTACTTAAGAGAGAAGAAAGATGAATATTGAAGATAAAAGGGCTTCACATATCCCTATATACACCCTGACGCGGCACAATCTCCAATGCAATGAATCATCAGATTCGTTTAAATTTGAAATAACGAATCAGGTGATTCGTTATCTTAAATGCACACGTGGCATAACGAATTAAAGTTAATTCATTAAAATATAAGACGAATTAATAACGAATTATCAGTAAATCGTGCTTGATTCGTTAAGTTATGTATAACGAATTAGAAGTCATTCGTTACAGAGTGGCGGAAGCGTATTAAGTTAACGAATCGGAATGCAATTCATCATAAATGATCACAATTCGTTATTCATAAATAACGAATTACTTTTTATGTAATTTTAAATTAAATAATTAAATAATTAAATCAATTAAATAAAAGAATAATTAAACGAATACTTAATTAATTATTTATAGATACTAATTGTTTATTAAATAAATCAACGAAATCCCGTATCTCGATGACCAAATACCTTAACGTGTTTTACGTTAAAAAAAAACTTAACTTAAAAAGAGATAAATAATATGTAAAAGAAAAACTAAAATATTTTTGGTATTTTGAATTTTTGATGAAATATATTTACAAGAAAAATCTCCGAAAATAAAGTGTAAAATAGAGAAATGCTTTTGTGTTTTTGTATGAGTTTTGGATTTTTGGTGAGTTTAAGCAGAGAATCATATTGACCAAATTGCCCTTCCATCACAGTTTTATATTTCAGCGATATTGTGACTGGCGTTAAGTCGGTCATTGATATTGTTGTCCACTTAAATCTTATGACAAACTTTCAAGCGTTTCTGTGATATGAGTAAATGTTCAATTAGAGAACAGAATATCAGAAACTATTAGCCTCTAATCTCGGTTCAAGCTTAATTTGATTTTTACCATATCACCCCAACTTGACTTAAACCATTACAATGTTGATCAAAATTTGAATTTAAGAAATTTGTGATCAATGCATTGAGTTTCCTTTACTATGAGTAAGTATGCACGAGTCCATCTGTCGGCTTACATACATTGTATCCCCTGGGGTCCGTTTCTTACTGGTATTAAGACGCGCGCAAGGGAGGAACAAATGTATGACTAACATCGGATTTTGATCAAGTCAGTAGTTTAAATTTGTACGATGTACAGCAGTGATCAAGTTTAATGACTTTAGGTTTGCTCTAAAAGCGAATGAAATATTCATGCATATGAATACCCAAATGGTTAAGCTGCATAAAGACTCACAATGCCCATAACCTCAAGGCTTGTTATTTGCTTTATTTTATTTTTTGTGATCAAACAAATATAAGGCTTGAGTAGACAAGTAATTACATTTCTGCCATCCTTACCGAGATTTTTGTTAGAGATTAACACCTCTTTCAATTTGGCATTTCTTTATGTTTATATCACATACTTTACTCTACCAGTTTGTTTAAGACCTATTAGTGCACCAATGCAATTAAGCACTCAGTCTTTTAAAGTTATTTCTTGCTGGATTTGGGGTCAAACGATCAATGTACTATCATTTTCTCTTTTTCCTTCAAAACTCAAATTTTGAGGAGCATAAAAATGAATTTAATCACCCCAGTTATCTTCAGTCTATAGATTAATGGCTATGCTATCAATCCACAAGTGAATAATAGAACCAAAACATGCAAGCATGTTCCACAAACTTAAATAACTGACATAATTTTCAAAGAGAAAGTATAGTAAAACGCATAAAAATCATCCCAATTACTTTTCATTGTCAGATAAATGGCCATCCCGAACGTTTACTAGTAAACATCAGGACCAAATATTTGATTTTAAAACAAGAAAACACAATATTTTTGATTTTTCAGATTTTTTAACGTTTTTGGGTTTTATCTATACAAACAAAAATCACAATATATTTGTATTTTCTATTTCACCCCCCTAAAATCCAAAACCAAAATAAAATAAAGGAAAAATAAACTATAAATAAAGATAATCATCCTTGTTTCAGGATATCAGCAAGGGTCTTCAATCCATTTAAACCAAGCAAAAATTGAAATCGAGTTTTGTCAAAGGCTCTGGTAAATAGATCGACTTTTTGAACATCGGTATGTACTTTCTCAAGATCGATCAATTTCTTTTCAAAACAATCCCGTATGAAATGATATCGAATATCGATATGTTTCATTTTAGAGTGTTGTACGGAATTTTTGGTGATGCTGATGGCAGCAGAGTTATCAATTAAAATTGAAGTAGTAAGAAACTTCAAACCATAGTCGCGCAAATGTTGTTGGATCCATAAAACCTGGGAACAACAACTCGAGGCTGCAATGTATTCTGCCTCAGCGGTTGAAGTGGAGATTGTCGTCTTCTTCTTACACAGCCAGGAAACAAGCTGGTTTCCTAGGAATTGACACCCTGTTGTAGTCGATTTGAAATTAATCTTTCACCCACCGTAGTCTGAGTCAGAAAAGGCGGTAAGTTCAAAGTTATCGTCCATGGGGTACCATAACCTGATGTCAGGATTGCCCCTCAGATATTGAAGAATACGCTTGACCGCTGCCAGGTGAGTCACTGGGGGACTAGCTTGGTACCTAGCTCATAAACAAACAGCAAACATTATATCAGGTCGATAAGCAGTAAGATACATTAAAGACCCAATCATAGCTCGATAGAGGGTAGGATCGACGTTGTCCTCCAATTCATTCAGTGATAAATTGGGACCCACGGGGAGAGGAATTGAAGGGATTTTTCCGGCAGATATCTTGAATCGGCTCAAGACATCGTTCACATATTTAGTCTGGTGAATAAAGATTCCTTCTGCAGACTGGTGAACTTGTAACCCTAAAAAGAAGTTCATTTCTCCCATCGAGCTCATCTCGAACTTTTTTTGCATTGACTTCTCGAATTCCTTACATAACTTGTCGTTTGTTGATGCAAAGATAATGTCGTCAACATATATCTGAACGAGGAGAATCATCACCAATATTCTTATAAAACAAAGTGCAGTCGACAGTCCCTCTCTTGAAGCCGTTATCAGTCAGATGGCCGGAAAACGTGCCATACCAAGCTCTCAGGGCTTGATGTAGACCATACATGGCCTTGTTTAAACGGTAAACTCGGTCCGGATAATCAGTATCTTCAAATCCAGGAGGCTGTATGACAAACACTTCCTCGTGTAATTTACCATTGAGAAAAGCACTTTTAACATCCATTTGATAGACTTTAATATTCTTGTAAGCCGCATAAGCCAGAAAGATTCGTATAGCTTCGAATCTTGAAACCTTGCACCACTAGCCGTGCTTTATTTCTTTCGATCACACCATGATCGTCCTTTTTACATTTAAATACCAACTTAATCGGAATAGGCTTCTTGACTCTAGCAGGTTTATCAATAAGATCCCTTAAACCTAGTCGGTTAAACTGTTGCAACTCCTCTTGTACTGCCTCCACCCAAGAAGGATCATCAAGTGCCATACGAGTCGTCATTGGCTCTACTTAGGATAGAAAGCAAGTGTATTTGGCAAGATCTACGATTCCAGAGGAATGTAGATCCGCATAAGTGCACAATACGTTATTCTCACTTGACGAGGCAACCTGATGACGTGTTTGCACACCCATATTGAGTTTTCCAATGATGTTTTCCTTTAGATGATAGTTTTGAATCCGACGAGTGGGATTCTCAGGAACAACAACATTATCGTTTAAGTTAGTGAGATTTTCCTCACATCATGAGACGATTCACCAATCTCATGTGTTTCAAAGAATGGAGCCAAGGAAGAATCAACAAAATGACCATCATCAGACGAGATCGAAATCACATCAGATGTATCAGGAAGATCATCTCGTGAAACATCAACATAAACAGACCTAGAAGATCTTGGAGGTAAAAATTGATCTTCTAAATATGCACGAACCAAATCTTCATCAGGTTGATCTTCCATTTGAGTGAAAGAATTAAATAAACTTTCATAATCAAACATCCAATCAGGACCTTTTCCTCGGGAAGGAGTGGTGTACTTTTGATAATCCACATGGTACCACTACTCTACACAACCCGAGGTAAAGTTAAATACTCTCTTCTTAGGTGATGCGTAACCTAAGAAGTATCCTTCAACAGCCTTTTCTTAAAATTTACCCGCATCTCTTTTCAACATAGTACATGGACACCCAAATGGTTCCAAGTACTTTAAGTTAGGTTTTCATTTGTTCAAAATCTCATAACTCGTCTTTCGGAGTCTCTTAACTGGATAGGAAGCTTAGAATCTACAAGCATAGTTCTAGCTTCTTCAATTAAAGTTCTGTTTTTCCTTTCAGCAACACCGTTCTATTGTGGTACGTAAGTAGCACTATATTCTCGATGAATTCCCTTTTGAACACAAAAGAAATCCAACACGTTGTTTCTAAACTCTGTACCATTATCACTTCGAATACATCTCACCTTTAGTTTGTATAGTGATTGGATCTTAGTGATTAAGTTTTGAACTAGAATGGGTGTTTGATCCTTTGAACTCATAAATAAGACCCATGAATATCTTGAATAGTCATCGGCAACTACAAGACAATACCAATCTCCAACGATACTAGCACTATTCATAGGACCAAAAAGATCCATATGAAGTCGTTCAAGAGGAGTATCAATGGAATTCAATAACTTAGCTAGATGTGACTTTTTCTTCTGTTTGCCTTTCTTGCAGGCAACACAGTGGTCAGATAATTTAAAATGTTTCAAGGACACCTTCGACTAAGTCATTTGCCGTTAAATTATCCATCTTCCTAACATGAATATGTCACATTCTTCTGTGCCAGAGAATCATGTCCTTTTCAGTTGCTTTAGAAGACATGTTTAGAAAACGTATCCCGGTTTCCGAATCACACATTCTTTATCAGTAAATACAGTCGTGTACTTATTGTCATAAATTTGCGACACACTTAATAAATTATGATCAACCTTATCATAGTAGTTGACTTTTTCAAATGTAATATGCCCATTTGAAACATCACCCTCTTGTGTTATCATACCCCTAGAATTCCCAGCAAAAACCACATACCCTCCTTGAATATTTCTAACATTGGTTAAGAGGTTGAGATTTCCAGTAATATGACGAGAAAATCCACTATCCATTATCCAGTTTTCACCAGACACGATCTTGAATGTATCCTACACACAAATTGAAAGTGATTAGTTCAAAAAGGCAGCACATGCCTCAGTCTTGGGCACCTTTTGAGTTTCATGAGAAGAATCAAATTTAACAGAATTCAATTGTTGTTCAGCAACTTGAGAATAAGTTACAGGCCTCTTAGACTTTCGTCTTAAATAGGCAGCTTGAACGACATTTGAGTTCACGTTCTTACAGATTGGTTCGGTCGGAACAAACTTGGGCTTAACATAACTTACATTCTCATTAACATGAATCACCTTTCGTGGATCCACATCAGAAAGCATAATGTGAGTTTCATCATCAAACGACGTTGGTCGTCACAAAATCTCTTTGACCAAAGGAACAGGTTTGGATTGTTCTTTGATAAAAGGATGAAGATTTTGAGCTTTCTTCAAACCAGAGTTTATAACAACGTGACCGTGTTCATCACAGAGAAAGCATGTTCTCATGTCAACACGTTCAAATGAAGGTTTAGTAGAAACAGGTGCAGTTGAAGATTGATGATAAACTCCAGCAATTGAACCCTTATCCAGGTCATCAAAAGTCATAGATTTTCGTTTCAAATAAAAATCCAAATTTTAACTATTTGAAAAGTTTTGTAACGAGTCAGTTCCATTGGATTTTACAAACTGAACATTTTTTGCAAATTTTAACAAACTTTTCGCTTTTATCAATGGATCTACCAATTTTGATGCCTTAGATCTCAAAAATTTGTTTTCAAGGTCTTGTACCTTAGAAGTTTTATTGTGAAAGACACTTTCAATCAATTCGGGTTTGATGATATTGACGGGTGAACCGTAGGGAAGCCGTTAAGCGAGCTAAAAGATATAAATGTATATGCTTAAATAATTAATTTCATGGAATTAGTTTTCTATGTTTACTCATATAATTGCAAGTATAAGGAGATAGAGGGTGAAATCATGAGAATGTGAGCGAAAACAACGAAGAAAACGGATTTGAAACGAGAAAGATATGAAGAAAACAAGAAAATGAGAAAGAGTTCCACCGTGGGCCACGGTCTGGACCGTGGGCCACGATCCAACTAATAAAAATGACAGTTTTCACCGTAGCGTGGTGTTCTGAGGCACCGTGGCCCACGGTCCGGGAGCTGTAACTGCTGTTTTTCTTAGTTTATAATCCGTTTTGCATTGTCTTTTCACATATCTATCATTGAAGAATGACTAGGGGCGATCTTGGGATTTCAATAACATCAATTGTGAGTTCTGTAACCATTGAATACTTGTTTTTGATTCGTATGATTACTATAATCGAAGGGATGAAGAACCGAATCATTCTCGGCTAATTTCTTTTGTGTTCTCTCCCGAATTGTAAGGTTTTCCATTGAATGTTTGTTAATTATTTATGTTATTTGTGGGATTGTAACTTGATCTTTGATTATATTACCATGGTGATTGTGAGTTTGATTAGTAATTTCTAGTATAGTGTAATTCGTGTTCTTGACTATCAGTTCTTGGTGCCATAGGCAATTGGGATTTATTGGATGGGAAATAGGGTTGGCTATATAAAACAGAGTATCGAGTGACAACCTTGCATTTTTACAACCCAAGTACTTAGTCCTCTTTTATCATAATCAAATGCATTCTCACGAACTATGTCTATGTAGTTCATCCCAAAAGTAAACGTTAATATTTTCAACATTGGAAACCTGAAATCGGGAGAGAGCACTTTTTCTCATATAGTTTAAAAACTCGTTTATTTGATTTAGTTCTTTTTGTTATTCAAATCAAACAACCAAATCATTGAATTTACTTTGCACTTAGTTTAATATAGATTAATTACAAAGCTACTTAATAACACATTTTCCACAAACTCCTTGTGTTCGACACCCGCTTATCGCTATCTAATTAGTTGTAATCGGTTTATTTTTGAGTGAGTCTTCGACCTCACGTCAAATTTTGGCGCCGTTTTCGGGGAGTAGTGCGCAACGTGTGTTAGTTTTTGTAGTTATTGTTTGTTATTTTCGGGTTTACGCTTGTTGTGTTAGTGTGCAGGTACCTACAGGTGTATGCATACTAGAAGATCTAACAGGTCATCACCACTAGTTATCGATCCTGAGATTGACCGAACACTTCAAAGAAACCAAGTCTTACTTAGGGAGAACAAGCTTCTTGGCTCTCTAACTGCATCGAACAGCATCATGGAATCACTAGTTCCCACTTCAGGTCAAACATTACCATCCACACCTCCACCAATTTCACCTCTACCTATCACTACTACCATACCTACCGCATCAGGCGAATTGAACCAAACTCACACAACCAAACCCATAGCTTCTCATTACACCTACTCAACATCATCCACATTTCCATCTATTTCCAAACTTTTTCCTACCTTTGGTGCATCGTCATCTCAACAAAACCCACAACCAACCTTTCAACAATCACAATCAAACTACCAATATCAAACCCTATCGTTCATCCAAAATTCAAGAACACAAGGTGACGGATATGGATATGGGTTTGACAGTAAATTTGAGGGGTATGAAGTGGAAGGTTACTACGTGGGAGGTGATGGAAGAAAAAGGGTAACTCCAGGAAGTTTTGGTTATGGTCAATGGAAACAACCAGAACCGTTGCAAGAGATTAATAGACAACCACCACCGGTTGTTCAACAACAAGCTCAATAACCACAACTGGTTGTTGTTCAACAAGTTCAGCCACCACCGATTATTCAACAACCACAAGGGCAACCTCAAGATCAACAATTTCAACAACAAATACCCCAACCGCAGTTTCAACAATTTGCACCTCCAAGGCGTTTATAGGCAAATAGGTCAACCAAGAGTACCAATGGGGGTACCAAGAAGGCATGCAAGAGAAATGGTGAGGGGGATTGAAGCCTCTTTCGACCGATAATTACTAATAATACGTCTCCGGTCGTTATTCCTCACAATCAACAAGGGAGGACATTTGAAGTGAGAACCAATTCCCTTCAAAGTCTCCCAAAGTATAAAGGTCTACCAACGGAGGAACCTTACTTTCACTTGGAGACATATGACTCCATTTTCAATACAATTGGGGGTCAAGGTTTTACATCGGATATAGTTAAGTTGGTCCTATTTCAGTTTTCGTTGGAAGACAAGGCAAATAGATGGTTTTACTCCTTGCCTTCCACATCCATTTATACTTGGGTCGAAATGCAACAAAGATTTTTGGAAGAATTCTACATGGCTCAAAAGACCAATGATGCGAGAAGGAGTTTGAGAACCTTCCAACAACAATCGGGGGAAATATTTCATGAAGCATTAGAGAGGATTAACATAATGAATAAAAATTGTCCTCATCATGGTATTGCTCTTTGGGAGTTGTTAAATGCTTTTCATGAAGGGTTGAGTATAAAGGATGAATGAGATTTGAGGTCGATCACAAATGGTACATTCGGTACCAATTATGAACAAGATGATTGGGCATATTTGGAACAAATGGCAGTTACATAGAAGAGAAAGGCCCAAACCAGAAGAAGAGCAAGACCGGCGATTGTTAGACCACAAGTGTAAGTGGTGGAAGAAGTAGGGGTACAGACCACTAATCAAGTAATTGATGTTTGTACGAATTGTAACGAGTTGGGTCATGCTTCGGAGGTATGTGCGGTAGGTCAAGTATAAGTAGAAGAGGTGAATGCATTTAAAAGGGGAGGTGGTAGGAATTACAACATGAACTCCAATACATACCACCCCGGGTTGAGAAATCATCGAATTTTCGATATGGAAATCCGGCTACTCAATCCAACCCGAACTTTCAAGGAAATTATGTTCCTCGCCAGCAATATAATAACCAAGGTAATTTTCATGGCGGTAATAATCAAGGGTTTCAAGGTCAAGGAGGTGGCGGTCAAAGTGGGTCAACGGTCAAAGTTCATCAAGTGGAAATGAAGTTATGGACATGTTGAAGTTGATGCAACAAGACATGCAACGAAGAAATCAACTTCATGATGCACGAATGCAAAAGGATGAAGTTAGAGATAAGGCCATCCAATCGTTGACCACTCAAATGGGTCAACTTGCAACCGATGTGACGAATTTGAAGAAAACCAGCTCGAGTTTCAAGAAGGGGAACAACGTGCATATCAGTGCGGTAAGTCTTTACCTAATTTTGAAATTTCTAGCGTTCAAGTTGACCCAACACCACAGTTTGTTGAGGGGGTGGTGGAAGATATTAGTGATAAGATTGAAAATGTGGTTAATTATGAAACAATTTTTCAATATAACTCTGAATTACAACCGAATGAAACATCTTTTTGTGAAAATTGTTCTTGTAATAAATGTTTATATAACAAATTAACCAAAATAATGGATGAGAGGGTTGATAATAATATTATCCCGAGTAAACTTTAAGACCCAGGAGTGCCTCTTTTATCAATCCAAATTGGTGAATTTAAAACTGATCGGGCACTGCTAGATCTTGGAGTTTGTGTTTGTATCATGCCTGGTAGTTTATATGATCAGTGTTAGTTTGGTCTGCTACAGAAAGTAAACACCACCGTGGTTTTAGCAGTTCAAACCCATACACTTCCCCGAGGCATGATAAATAATGTGATGGTACATGTGGAGGATGGATTTATGTTACCCAGTTGACTTTTTAGTACTTGGTTATGCTAAAAATGTAGCCAACACGCAACCCACAGTCATATTGGGTAGACCCTTCCTTGCCACTTCACTTGCAGTAATTGATTGTGAAAAGGGGACACTGGGAATAAAGTGTGAGAATCGTGATAAACGGTTATTATTATTTGAAAATAATACTGACTCTTTTGTTGACAAAGAAAGCCTGAAGGCGGATTTTGTTAACAAGTGTGTATCCTTTATCAAGGATCACACGAAAGTGGAGTGTTTTGTGATTGACAGGTCAGTTGAGAAGAAAGAAGTTGAGCATCAATAGAGTGAAAAGGTGGCAGAAAAAGGTAGCCAACCAAGGAATACGAAAGTGAGACATCCACCTAACCTAAATGATCCATGGTGGAGGATGAGGATGTTCGGGCCTGACCCTGGTTTGCCGGAAGACTGGCAACAATTGGTTGAAAAGGAGCGTGGTTATAACGAGAAAGCAGCGCGGGAGTGGGCCAGTCACCGACCTTGAATGTCATAAAAGTTTCAAAAAAGTGGTAATTGTACATTTTGTATATTTTAATTTTTATGGATTTCTCCTCGACACTGTGTTGGGAACAACCCGGGTTTTTCATCGAAGGAAGTGGAGTTTTATTTAGTAGTGTCTTTGTTTTTATTTTCTCAAAACCATACATTGGGGACAATGTATCCCAAGTGTGGGGATGGGGGGATTTTCGTTTTAAATTTTTTCTAAAAAAATAAATATAAAAAAGGACATGTTTTTGGTCCCTTTTTATGGTCGCAATTCCCTAAAGGACATGTTTGCCTAGTTGTTTTTTTTTTTTAAAAATGAGGTTTCGTAGTATTCTAGTCAAGGTTAGCATGCTTTCGGTACAATAACATGAGTAACATGTCCATTTACAATCGCGTATTGAGAAATTAAAGATTGGTGAGAAAGTTGATGTTCTCCGATAGAACTTGTGCAATTAGTGCATTTCGAGACCTTAGCTTGGCATGAGTGCAAAAGTGATAGAGTAAATTAGGTTGAGCCTCGTCTGGATGAGTGCGAGTGTGGGTTTTGGGGGTTGGGCCTCATACATTACATATATGAGCGTGGATAATGAGAGGGGGGGTTGGTTCCCTTAGGAAACATTGTTGGACTTATTCTTTTATTCAATCAACCCCGATGTAAAATTGCGAGACGATCCGGCTTAATAGGTTTCTTCGTATTTGTAATTGTTTTAGTACTCATGAATAGTAAGTATTAAGCATTATGTTTATTATGCTTGTTCTAAAAAAAAAGGAAAAGAAAATGTTAGAGATTCAATGTTCAAAGTATTATATATTAAGTGAAATAAGAAAAGAAAAAGAAAAAAAAAGTAAAAAGAGAACAAAAAAGAGAAGTTAGTGATGTATATAGTTGTTTATTTCATTTTTTACTTAGTTTGTTTGAAATAAGTCGGATCAGATCATTTGAGCTACTTTCAGTATTCTGTTTCCATACCCTTACACCTAGCCTCGTTATCACCCATTTTAAGCCCTCTTGATTTGCATTTGTGTCAAAGCATTTGTATAGGTGGAGATTTGATGATTGTACAAGTGTATGCTAGGAGAATTGTTTATATTTGAAAATGTGTGAATGATCATTGAGAAGAGGGTTAATGTGTGATGGTGTGTTATGTATGGGTAAAAACCGAAAGCATGTTAGGTTTGGTTAGAATTCTATGGTTTAAATAGAATATCAAGTATACTAGTGCAAACCTATAGTAAAGAGGGAATAGGGTATGACTTGGGATCTTGACTAAACCGGAATTGTTGGTATGTTTGGTGGTTATAAGTTAAAAACGAAAAGAAAAACTTTTTTGTTGTTTAAAGTGTTGCTTGGGGGCAAGCAACGGTTAAGTGTGGGAATGTGACGGGTGAACCGTAGGGAAGCCGTTAAGCGAGCTAAAAGATATATATGTATATGCTTAACCAATTAATTTCATGGAATTAGTTGCCTATGGTTACTCATACAATTGCAAGTATGAGAAGATAGAGGATGAAATCATGAGAACGTGGGCGAAAACGGCGAAGAAAACGGTGTTGAAACTAGAAAGATATGAAGAAAACAAGAAAATAAGAAAGAGCTCCACCGTGGGCCACGGTCCAACTGATAAAAATGACAGTTTTCACCATACCGTGGTGTTCTGAGGCACCGTGGAAGATACCGTGGCCCACGGTACGGGAGCTGTAACTGCCGTTTTTCTTTGATTTTAGTCCGTTTTTTATTGTCTTTTCACATATCTATCATTGGAGAACGACTAGGGGCGATCTTGGTGGTTCAATAACATCAATTGTGAGTGCTTTAACCATTGAATACTTGTTTTTGATTCATATGATTACTATAATCAAAGGGATGATGAACCGAATCATTTTCGGCTAATTTCTTTTGTGTTCTCTCCCGAATTGTAAGGGTTTCCATTGAATGTTTGTTAATTGTTTATGTTATTTGTGGGATAGTAACTTGATCGTTGATTATATTGCTATGCTGATTGTGAGTTTGATTTGTAATTGCTAGTATAGTGTAATTCGTGTTCTTGACTATCAGTTCTTGGTGCCATAGGCAATCGGGATTTATTGGAAGGGAATTAGGGTTGGCTATATAAAACTGACTATCGAGTGAAATCTTGCATTTTTACAACCCAAGTACTTAGTCCTCTTTTATCACAATCAAACGCATTCTCACGAACTATGTCTATGTAGTTCATCCCAAAAGTAAACGTTAATATTTTCAACATTGGAAACCTGAAATCGGGAGAGAGCACTTTTTTTCATATTATTTTAAAAACTCGTTTATTTTCTTTAGTTCTTTTGGTTATTCAAATCAAACAACCAAATCATTGAATTTACTTTTTGCACTTAGTTTAATATAGATTAATTACAAAGCTACTCAGTAACACACTTTCCACAAACTCCTTGTGTTCGACACCCGCTTATCGCTATCTAATTAGTTGTAATCGGTTTATTTTTGAGTGAGTCTTCGACCTCACATCAGATATCGAGTGGAATGTCTTTCTCAGTGAACATGGTGCTTATTTTTTTAAGCTTAAACACACGAGCAGTTGATGGCTTAGAAATAATAGGATTGATAAAACACATCAAATCCTCATCAAAAAATTTTAGGTTTTTCTTATTTCTTGGCCTTCACTGGTTTAACCTTAACTTGTTCCTCCTTTTTCACTTGAGTTGTGAACTTGGAATGTTCTGGTTGTTCGTTAAAAAATCTAAAAACAAAAAATATAAGAAATCATTACAAAATATAAAATAGAAAAACAACTAAAAACAAAAGCATAAATAAACCCCCATAATACGGGGCTCAAACTAGTAGTTAAATAAAGCCGACCCAATCTGACAAAAACAATTTGTGGTTGCGCCACCCGATAAAAGTTCCCCAAGTAAAATAGTGTAAAATAAAGATAGACCAAAAGCTAATATTCTTAGGTATTTCTCAGGCACCATGTCTTTTGAAGAAAAACCTCTTAAACATGTCGCGTATAAGGCTATACGTGCTATACGTGAACTATAATGAGGTTTTCCTCTCAAAATAGCATTTAATTAAAGTTAGAGTAAAGTGTCATTTTCGTCCTTGTGGTTTGACAAATAATGCGAATTTAATCCAAAAAGTGTATTTTTTGCATATGAACCCTCCACGTTTCCCAATTCTTGCTAGTTACATCTAAATCACTAACCCCGATAAACTTAATCGTTAAATCAGGGGTACGTATGTCCTTTCACTATTTCTTTATGATAATACTTATTTCGGTGAACTACGATTTTCGTCTCCCTGGTTTGTCCAAATCTGCAGGTTTAGTCTAGTAGTTTGAAATTTGCAATTTTCTTCCCTATGGTTTCATTTCACTTGCAATTAAACCCGAATTCCCTAATCTCGTTAAGTCTAGCCGTTGAACCCATCAGTGTGCTCTTCGCGTGATGGGCGGTTTTGTTCCTATGTGAGTGGGATTGCGAATTAGGACTGAGATTTATTTGGGGAGAAAAACAACAAAACTGGTGGTCACGTAAGAGGCACGCAAATGGGTTAATGGCCAGACTTATGAGTTATTAGGAGTCGGTTAATAAAATAAAATATGAGTTATTAGGAGTCGGGCTTGTCTGGTGTTAAGTAATATGGATAATGGACTTGGGTTAATAAGAAAAGGAGGAAAAGACCATGGGCTTAAGCCCGTGACCCATGATATAAATACCATAATTAACCATTAATTCATTCATTCTCATCCATTCCATACACCATCAAAAACACACACTTAAGCTCTCTATCTTATTCTCTCTTTCTCTAACCGAAACCAAGAAGAAGAACCGATCCCGACCCGAGGTAATGATAGTATAATAATGTATGGATCCAAACCCACCAGATCTAGTCGCGAAACGATGAGCCAACACCCTAAACCGTTAATGTCACGAGATCATGATGGAATCGGGTATAAACCGATCAAAAGATGAGCTTAGGGGTCACCCTAACTCAGATCTGGATCGAACGGGACGAAAAACGGTGTAAAATGGGGTAAAATACTTTTTCCGGCCACCGCCCAGTTTTCCGCACGGCAGCGCCGGAAAGGCGGCGTACGAGGAATATGTCAGAGAATGTTTCTGACATTCTCTGACCTAACCCTAATTAGTTAGTGGGGATATGACGAACTAGCAATATTTCGTTAAGCGGGAAAATAAAGAACTAGCAATAATTCGTCACGACTATTCGTTAAGTTGAAATAACGGATTAGAACCAGTTCATTAAGCCATTCGTTAACGGAGAACTGAAGAATGAATCCCTAGTTCGTTATAAGGTTCAGTTCGTTATAAAAGTTCAATTCGTTATACAGACCATTTCGTTATAAGGTTCAGTTCGTTATAAAGGTTCGATTCGTTATAAAGTCAAGAAGTAACAAATGAGCCCCATTCGTTAAAGAACTGGATAAAGAATTAAAGTTTAAAAGAATGACAGAAAGGTCCCTGGACTTAGAAAAGAATGATTTATTACAAATAAGCCCTCGAACTTTATGAGTTAGCTCGACTCCATCCAGGGGCTCCGCCCCTTGGACCTGCTAGGGGTTGCCGCCCCTAGACCCCGATTCCAAGGGCGCTGCCCCCGGACCGTCGTTCGTTGAGGGATATAATTAAACAAGAAATATGATATGGGTAGTGATAGTTAATTGATATGTGTAATTGTTATACAGTCAGTTGTGCGCAGCTAAAGAAAGGAATAACCGTAAACGGTGAACGTAACCTCATTCAGGTGAGTTTCTATCCCCATTCCTTGTTATGTATTCGGAGATGTGTGCATACTCGATGTGATTAGTTAATACACTTACCTTGAGTGGTAAGTGTATGTCTTCTATGACTTATGTATGAATGAATGCTTGACGATGCATGAACGATCTTCGAATATTGCATGTAACGTCAAGGAATAGTTTAAAGATACGATTAATATATATATATATACATATATATATGATGTATAAAATGATGTATGAACGTATGGAAGTTATAATTTATGAATGTGTAGAAAGGTATGGAATGTATAGTTAGAAAAGGGAACCGACCCTAATAAGGCCGGCGAATGTAGGGAACCGACCCTAATAACATCGGAGAATTTAGGTAACCGACCCTAATAATATTGGTGAATGTAGGGGACCGACCCTAATAATATCGGCGAAGGTTATAGGGCGTAATGATCTTTAAAACGTATCTGTATGAATGAAAGTATGTATGTAAGTATGAAAGAAAGAATGAAAGTACGTATGTATGTAAGTATGTAAGTAAATATGAAGGTATGTACCTTCGGGTGCATATGTAAGTATGTGAATGTATTGTATGTCGTCTGATTAACTAGAACTCACTCAGCATAGCTGACTTTTAGTATGCACGCAGGTTAATCGAGTGAGACAGCTGGCTTGAGGGAGACACATGGCAGGATCCGAAGAGCCTGGCATCTGAAGATTTGTCATGATGTTCTGATATTATCATTTATGTTATGTTTTAAAAGACAAGTTACGAACGTTTGTAATGAATGGTTGACTTTTAATATTATTCCGCGAAAGTTTTAATTAACTCTGATATTTAGAACTGTGTTTATGAGTATCAACGTCCAAAGTGAGGCACCGGGAACGGGGCCTTACACAAATAGTTAGTAAACATGTGATATGAGCTTGTTATGGTGATTAAATGTGAGAATAACACATTATTCCTAAGTCATGTTATTCCATTATAATTAAAGAAAGAGATATGCATAACTTTATGATCTCCACTAAAACATCATTTTATGTAAACAAGTGATTTATAAAAAGTATCTATAAGATAACTTACTTTAAGATGTGACAACCCCTTAGATTACTAAGTGAATTGTGTTTGGTATTTTAGTAAAAATAACCTTTGTATTATACTTAAAATACTAATTAAGATTAGTTAATTTGTAAAGGATCAACCTTGAGTTACCAAGTATTGACCCGTACAACTCTTGAACAATTATAGAACTCATGTAATAACCACCCAAGAGTTGTTTAAAAGAGGTTATGTTGCACACTCACTTGACAAGTAATTAACCGATTTTAGTGGTTGAATGTCAACAATCCGTTTTCACAACATTGTCAATCATTCTCATTTTAAGATGATTAATTACTATTAAAACTTCATTTGTACCTTGTTCATATTAGGATTTATGTTTCTCCTCAACCAAGCCCTTACAAGAATGGCAGTTCCCTGGCTTATCATCAAGCTCAGTACTTTGGTCTCTCTTTTAAAGTTTATAACCAAGGCCTCACAAGACTAATAATTTCTCGGCTTATCGTCAAGCTTGGAACTTGGGGTATCTTTTAAGAGTATTTTAACATTCATCATCAAGTGATAATTACAACAAAACCTTTACTTTTTATAAACTGATCACATGTTTAAACAATATTATTAAGCTTCAATTAAGATTCATTATAAACCAAGATGATACTATGGAAGTTTAGTCAACAGTAAACATAATGTTATACATCAAAGAAATATATACAAACATGATCAAATTAGAACAATCTTACTAATTTGGATGACTAATCTTTGATGCTAATGACTTCTTCCTAGAGCTTAATCTCCTTAATCTTCAAGGGTTGGATAAATAGGATAATTCCCTTATTAATGATGGTGAAAGTGAGTGGGTGGAGTGTCTTGATTGTTCCTCCAAGTCCATTGAATGTGGTGGGAATTTAATTTATAGGATGATTAGGGCTCCTTAACACACCGTGGTGAGTTGGGCACGGCCGTGGTGACCTTTTTGTCTTGTTGAATTAATGCTTGTTGTTAGATTGTACAACAGGGGTGCCACACCCCAACCTAAGGCGGAAATGCCGGGGCGTGATCTGATTGCTCACAGCTCTCAATGTAACATCATGCAATAATAAATGTGACTATATATATTAAATTTAATTAAATATTCAAATAATCAAACACAAAATACAACTCATTAAACAAATAAAAAAATACAAATTTAAATCTTGATTATATATCTTCTAACTTAATTCTTCACTAAATCTTCACCAAATCTTTCAATTAGTTCAAACAATAACCTACATATGCGTATAAAATAGAAAGCTTTGTCAACAACACATGTTGAGTGAGTAAAACACCAGTTTAAGACACTACAATAATATTATATAATAAATAAAGAAGGATGCAAAGTGTTCCTATGAGATAAGCAGTTAAGCCATAGCAGATACACAATCAATCAAACCATAAAGAAAGGGCTCAACCAATTTCATATATATGGACATTGGTTACCAAGCAAGGACTAAATCGTGCCATAAAAATGGACATCGGTTGCCGAATATAGTCGTATGATCATACTATAATGAGGAACTACACCAAAATGCGTTCAAACAAAAGAAGTAAGAAAATAGCAAGTTAGACATAAACCGATATACACACGAGGATTAACAGTTGCGATTTTGAATACTAGATAATAGATAAATATATAAGATACACACATATCCCCAAAAATATTTTAAATAAGTAAAAAGGGGAGTGAAATACTCACCTTAGAAATTAAGCAAGAGATAATAGATCGTTTAAGATATAAAGGTAGATCAAACTCTTCGGAAAATACCAATGCGATTTCCTAATAAGGAACAATTGCGGAAAAATAATTATAATTTGAATAACGAAACTAAGATTAGATAAAAGTTTCGGAATTTAAAGATCTAATGGGTTCTTGCAAAAGTTATTTATTTCTTTAATACATTATTAATTTTATTAACAAAGCTTTATTGTTCATAATATGATTTATTTATATAACATACATATAAATAGTCAAATAAATATTTATAAAACTTTGGGTAGATTATATAACGAGATTTGGTTATTTCAATCTAAAAACACCTTGAAGGTACTTATATATATATATATATATATATATATATATATATATATATATTAATAAGGATTTCTTTTAAATACTTGTTCTAAACAAATATCAACTAAGGATAATGTATCCAAATCCGTAATTGTAAGGTATAGTGCTATGATAACAATAATGATTATATGAACGAAATAAGGTTGAACAACGTGATTTGTTGCGAGGAAAAACCCTTTGATCTTGATTAGATCAAAGGAAAAAAACCCCGGGTGATGACAACTCTTCGATCACCACTTTATTAATATCAAAAAATGTTACAAATGGGTGGAGATTATGATCAACGAATACAAGATAGCTATGTGTGTGTGTTTACAGAGAGTTCTCAGTGATGATTATGAAAGTGAGCAAAGAAGTGAGTGTCTAATACCTAGTTGATCATATCTCGTTTATAAAGAAAAATAACTACTAAATAATCTCCTATTTTTAAGGCACTACTCCACTAGCTGCTCCAATCACTTTGACCACGTGCATAAAGGAGCCTTGTAGCGAAATATATGGTAGACCAGGTCCTTGAGCTGTTATATCTATCAAATATTAATCTGCAAATAAGAAACAATCGTTAACAATACCAATTACTGAGGATCCTTGATCCTGACATAGCTCTGGAACTCTTTAGAAGGATAATTGATCCAGACACGTCTTCAAGAATAACATATCCTCAGTACTCAATTATTTGTGACTCAACAAGAAGTCCTATAAATCCGCCATTATCCCCACTAAACGTGTTACAGCCATTTGACCACGTACCATATCTTATTGACTGCGAGTTAGTGGATAGACTGAGTCTTCTAACCGTTACACCTGCTAAATACAAGACTACAAATGAGAAAAACCGATTAGTAATAAATACTGAGGATCCTTGATCCTGATATGATCTGGAATACATGTTAAGGATAACTGTTCCAAACATATGCCAGGATAACGTATCCACAGTGTCGAATTAATGCATCCTAACAATACTTATTGCATAGATAATACATAATAAATAATAAGACTTATAAAAAATATGATGTTTATAAAATAATTTTAATTAAATCTTAATAAATTAATTAAAAAATTAAATTTAACTATATATTTAATATTAAAAACCCTTTAACAATTTTAATACTAAAATACACACACACACATACACACACACAAATATATATATATATATATATATATATATATATGTATATATATATATATACATATATATATATATATATAAATATACATATATATGGTTTTAACATCGGTTCGGCAAGGTGCTCGGTTAATATGTCGGTTTTAGTAAAATACTGATTAATTATTGTACTTATAATATTTATAATATAATTACATTGATTAACTAAAATGTTTTAAATTGTTTAAATCCAAAAAAATAAAAAAATACAGTCTGGGGGTTTCAAAGCCATGCCCTCAGCCTTACAAGTCTTAGAAAACATAACAACAGCCACCTGAGCTGGCAGGAACCTTGTTACAAAGACGCAAACAAACACTATAACCATCGCAGACAAAAACCCATTAATCTTATGAACCCTAGATCGATTAATATGTTAAATCCGTCATCGATTGATCAAATAACATTAGGGCTATTGAATATTGATAAGTGGCGATCACAACCATGCTTTTAATTACCATTAATGATGACATTTCGAGGGTCAATAAGCGACGAACAGTGCCGGCCACAAAGGGCTTAAGAACACAATTAAACAGTGAGTAGTAACATGGTTAAATATGGGGTTAAGGAAGGCGATGGCTTGATGATCAATACTGGAAGTTTAATTGAGTTTATATAAACATTTGATTGTATAACAAATTAGATTTAGTGTCGGCTAAGTTAATACACGCTGCAGATCCAATTTTGATCTAATTAACATAAAACGAGTATCTTAGGCCGATTGAGGAAGGGACAATATAGATTTTGATTCAATTTCCTTTAATACAACGAGAATTAAGGTCCAAGACATGCCAAAATTATAAGGGAATTATAATACCGATATGGGTCATCGGGTTTGGATCCTGAGTAATAGGGTTTAAGGGTTATAATCACAGAAATTGCAATGTGGTCCCTGTAGTTTGAAGGTGGAAACAATTTGGGGTTAAAGTTTGGTTTTTGGGTGAGTTTTGCCAAAGTAAGAAAGTTATATATATGCTTTATATAATTAATTAAATAATAAATATAACAGTAATTAATCTTCTCGATAAATGCGATAGAAATAACCCGAACGCCAAAACGAGTCGGGTATTTAATATAAAATATTAATTCGAAAAGCCCGAGTTGTTACAAGGGGAGTGAGCACATCTGTGTTGAGTCTAAACACGGTCGTGGTGAGTCTAGAAGAGTCCAAATTTGTCTTTTTCCCTTGTATTTCAACCTGGGGTGTATTGAGGTTAACATGGCCATGCTGAGCATAAGGATCTTTTATTTTGTCTTTTCCTCTTATTCTTGTTAACATGAGGTGTGTTGAGGTTAACATGGCCATGTTATGACTTCCTGAATTTTATCTTTTCTTTGTATGTTCTTGGCATGGCCATGCCTTGATTTACCATGGGTTGTGTTGAGTTTGTTTTCACTGTTTTTCTCCATATATCAGCTTGTTTTATTCTTTAGTGCTATAATTACATATATATAGATATAATAAACATTAGTGGTTATTTATTATAATATAATTGCAGATATTACGCTTATTTAGAGATATTTTGGTGCTAAAAAGATGTATAAACTATTATACATCATCGAACATGTTAAATAATGCCAATTAGTTGTTGAATGAGTTATGAGAGCTTCCATCGATAACGGAAACTTAGGTTTGAAGTTCACCAACTATGACCATTTATCCACACACTATGATTTACCAGGATTCACATGCACCACAAAATTATTATTAAGTGTGCACTCGTAATGATAATTTGGTTTGAATATCAACCCTAATTCCTCTTATCGTGTGTTAAATTGTCCTATAGATTGGATCGCCAGAAACGGAATGCTACTAACAGTGAAAAGGTCAGCAAAAGATTAGTTGTCGATCGTTCATTGATCAATTGAGAGTTTCACTCGAAACAGTGGTTGGAAATTAGTTTCACCCGAGTCGAAACTAGCTAAAAGAGTCTAACCTTACAGATTGTAATGAATACATATTCACGAAACAAACATTTACAAGAAATATGACTTCAAGATACGAATCATGTGTATTAATATAGGTTACTAGGAATAAAGTTAAGTAATTGTTCTGTCATCTGAGTCAGAATAGAGTTCTAGTATGCAATAAGCAAAGTGTTTTCAATTGTGTAGTCAATCTATCCTCCAAAGGGAATCGAGCAAAGATATGAGTGTACGACTCAAGAAAAGTGATGACATCTCTATATCAATGAATTTATGTAAGAGTGCCTTCAAGGGTCTGCCTCAACGGTGTGAGCCCCCCGGGTCCTACGATAACGGGCATGAAGTAGAGTAAGCCTAGTTAGTTGAAGGAACTGTCACTAGTAGGTAGAGAAGGAGCTCGCTTCTGACAGACTTAACTCCCAATGAGATTATGCTAGTTTGGCGTTGCTACAATAAGTGTATGAGACGACTCATCGTTCCCGACGATGTCGTTCCTAAAGTTCAACCCAATATCTTTTTCGGAATCAATGATGTGAGAAGGGGTGTAGATACTGATGTGATAACAACATTGACGTGTTTCTTGCCTGAGGAAAGTGTTGTGGACGATGTTGACATACTTTAAATGTTCAGTTGTTATGTACGTGTGTACCTCAAGCACAAATAATTTGTATACTTTGCATGATTATCTATGTTGGTCTTGTATGAGTGTATGTCTAAGTGTGAAACTAATGTTGTGTGAATACTACGTGTATATATATGTAGTGCATGCATAAATGAAATGTATGTATGGGTTTGCAAGTTTTAAAAACTGACTCTAAGCTTTGAAAACGGTTATAGATTGGTTTTCAAAAACAAACCTAGTTTACTATAACTAATGTCTCTGATACCAATCTCTGACAGCCTCGATTTTCGACTAACAGAGTTTTACGGCGAGAGGTGTGACATACCAGGATCTAGCCGTGTGTCACATTGAATAACCATTAGTAGAGTAATAATATCATTTGATAAAACTCATTAATTTGAGTAAATACAACTTCGGTGTATGTTACGTTTGCGGAAGCGTAAAACAACTACAAGTTGTGAATAACTAGTTCATAGCAAATTCCCAGACACTACAATCGATGTAACCAAAACAAGCTTGGTTTCTTGATAAAATCCAGGCAACCACAATGCAATCTTAACTCCATATGTGCACCTTAGTAACATGAGAAAGTCATCTTAAAATTATCAACACAATGGTTGATGAGTTCACATGTTTGTATCTAAAAACATGTTCTTTGAATAAGTAGATAATGTAAGCACTGTCTTATCACTAGTTAATTACGCTAGTACTCATGATAATATAGTGTAGTGTACACTGCGACCGAAGTCGACATGTTGGTTAGTGCCTCCCACCAAGTCTTTACCCTGACTTGGCAATGTTAAGGTCAATGTTACATACGTCTGACATCCAGTCGAGTTTTAGCGCGGGTGGGGTTTGTCAAACCCAGTAGTAGTACTTAATATTACCCTGCCAGTTAACCTTAGTTAACGGTCCAATGTGTGTGAGGACTTTCAGTTTATAAGTTCACAATGTATACATGAGATAAAAACAATATGTAAGATCCAAAAAGAATTTGTGCACGCTTTCTCCTCAAAAATGAGTAAGTAAAAGAGAGGGGCGGTGAAACTCACCTCGAATGCGTGCTAAAAACAAAGTCAAACGCTAAAGCTAAAGTCCCGTACAAGTATCCTAAAGTATACAACTATGTAAATAAATGTGTAGTGGTTCCTAGAACCCCTAGTATCCAAACAATCCCATTGTTTATTAGTGTTTGACCAAACTTTGACTTTAGCCAAGTTTGACTCTTTTTACTTTGACCAAAGTTTGACTTTTTTTGACCTTCAACCAAAAGGTCCAACTTTTGTTGTCCTTTGACCAACAGGTTGACTAAGTTGACCATTGACCAAGTTTAACAGAGTTGACCCCGACGACTTGTTGATGACTTATAACCAAATATACTAACTTATAAAATATAAGTGTCATTTTAATTTATGAGTTTAGCAATAATGCACGCCATGTATAATAAGACATTTTACACGTGCTAATCATGGAGAAATCAGTTGTTCACCCCTACTAGGTATTTCAAATCAAACTAAACATGTAGTCCACTAGTTTCTAATTTCCAAACCATGTACAAAACATCTAATAAGTCAAATAGTGCACTAGTGATCGTAACACTCATCTTAAAGCATACTTAACCATTCTGAATTCACAAGTCATATTTTAACTCAACAAAACCTATTTTTCTACCACATCAAGTCACCAAGTTTAGTTATGAAAATTTTACCACAGTAAACTGCAAGTCTTAGATTTACCAAGCTATCTTTGTTGTATTTTTTCAAGGTACACAAAAATCACAAAAATTCATACAAGACAACAATGTACATGCATCTATTTTAGTGCACAACATAAAGTATAATTTCGGCTAAACTTCTGTATTAAACCAAATTATTCAAAACCAATTGGATTAGAATCATAACTCAATCCATGATATTCCAGAGTTGGAATCATCCCAATTGTCGTTTTCAAATTCAAGATAAGTAACTAAATCACAACAGCCCAGGAATGTAAAACTGTAAAATCATTTAAAAACTATTAATCCGAGTCCAAAAATTATGATTATTAGGTATCTAGCAACTAGACTCAAAGCCACTATCTAATTAAAAAAATCACTTTAACATTAAACCAAATCATTCAGAATCAATTGGAATAGAATCATAACTATACATATGATATTCCATAATTAGAATAATCCCAATTGCCTTTTTCAAATTAAAGTTATGTAACTAAAGACCAGAATATAACCTTTCACAACAGCCGATACATGTAAAATTTTAAAATCATAAAAATTATCAAATCCGTGTCCAAAATTTTTTGATTTTTAGTTTTCTGGAAACTAGACTCAAAGTAGTAAATCATAGAATCAATAATCAAAAACACCACTTTAACATCAGTTTACAATACCAACAATACACATGAACGAATATATTAAGAAACTAGTTTCATCTATTTCTCATGTAATTTACATTTCTAACATGTTTATGATTCTAATTCCCTAACTAAAAATCAATCATCATCAAAATCCATATTTTACCATTTCAATACAGACCACCATTGAAGAACAATAAGAATGATTATCATGATCAATTCTAAATTTTTTATGTAGCATTGCCAATCAAGAACAATAAGAATGATTATCATGATCAACTCTCATTTTAAAATTTTTAAGTTATGGTTCCATGGATTAGACATTATTTGGATAGGAAAACCCATATTCTCAATTTACAAAATATGTTAGCATAGTCATATAATAAAATCACTTACTTTGATGATCACAACATATTTACACAAGCCTTCTAGTATTTGATCCAAGAACACCCAAAATATTTCAAGTATAAGTGTGTGTGTGTGATTGCTTGAGATATAATAATTTGTGTGTGTGTATGTTAGGGAGGCCGGCCAAGAGAGAAGAGAAGGGAAAGGTTTTGTTAACAAAAAGTTATTTTTATTACCTACATATCATAGTTCTTACTCATCAAGTGCCATTAAGTTCTCATTAATCCACCATCATAACAATGGATTAATATTAACTTATAACAGCATGAATTAATAATACATGTCACATGCAAATTTCCTATAAATTATTTTCTTACATAAACATGTAACTCCTTAGGTAATGTAGCATGTAACATGTAGCACATAACATATGTAACAAGCTCATACTTAAACATACCATATATATATACATATATATATATATATATATTTAAATGCATTTTCATATTTATTATTTGTAGGTTGTCATATTTATTAGACCACACGTACTCGGATAGACTCACGTGTACGCTCACGTGACACGTGACATACATGTGCGTTTCCAACAAATTTATTGAAATTAACCGAGTAGTGTTAGGGCATATAATTTATACTGAGGATCACTATCCTTAAGTGACTTGTGGATCAATTATCCATGAGATATATTCCAGGTTATGAAGTATCAAGGATCCTGGTTATTATTTGTTTACTAACGATTGTATTTGAGTGATGTTATGATCAATAGGTATAACAGCTGGAAGACTTGGTTAACTTAATTAATCGCTACTGGACTCCTAATGCACGTGGTCAAGGAGACGGGAACGGCTAGCGGGAAGAGTGTGGCAATAATAAGAGTTTTAGTTAATTGTTATTTACTTTATAATGAGATATGAGATCGTCTAGGTGACACACTTGTTTACTTCGCATAACTCAGTACTATTCAGAATTCTCTCAAGCAATCACACACACACACAATTAGATACTCTTGTAATATCGATCCATATATCCACCATTGTTGATATGGTCTAAAATATACATATTATAATATAAATATTTCATACACTTTTAATTGAGTTCGAGTTGATTTTCATTAAATATTACTCTCAAGTGGTTAGTATTTAAATTTTAAGATTTTTTTGAGTCAACAAGCTGAAAAGATACAATTATGCTAATTGTTAAATGATAAAATTTTAAACTGTGATTATAAATTCTAAATGAAAACCTAAAATATATTAATATTAATTGAAAAAAGTAAACACAAAAGTAACAGTCTTGAAAATTTGCAAAAGCTACACCACGTAAAATTCTTTAAAACTTAATTATATTAATTAACTTTAATTTAATGAATAACTCTAGTAAAAGAATAAATGCTTTCAATTATTGTAACATGAAAATTAATTGTTGACTTTTCACCCTTGCAGGAATATTAATTATTTTGGTGAATGAACTACGTACCTACAATTCTACAAATAAGTTTCAATGGATTAATTATTTCGGATGCAATAAAGTTAAACGGCATGTTACAAACGATATGAAAGATGCCCCACAAAAACTAAGGCCCAATAAGAGAAGGCGATCAGGGGGTTTTTAGACAGCCGCAAGACAGGGGTTTGAGGAGTTCGACATCATAGATAATTATTGTTGGACAAAGAGAGAACCTCTGGTCACGCAAGGAGCATACATTGGTTCGAGCAAAGAGTGTTTGGGTTCAACACATACTCTTCCAAAATCATCATTATTATTAGTTTGGATTTATTATTATCTTTATGAATTCACTATTTGAACCAAGTTATTTTATTTTGTTCTTGAGTATGATTGTTGGCTAAACCCTTAAACTACCTAGGTTGAGATGAAAATTGATTTTGTTTGACGGTTTATTTGGTTTTGATTGGACACATGGCTTATTATTATTGAAAGACTTAATATAATTCGATCTTTGATGTGTTAAATTATTGTTTTTATATAATTATAGCTTGTGAGTCTGCGTGTGACTTAGATTGATTGATTGTGTGTCGTTCTGTTAGGGTTCTACGTTTAGGTCATTGACTTAGTGTTTTTGATCTTGTCATGGTTAGTACTACCATAGGAATCTTTAATGCAATTAATTATTAAATTTCAATAGGTTCACCTTCCTTGCGACCGAGAGGTAATAGGGAGTCGGTTTGTCTTGCATCTTTATTCGGTTAAGTTAGAATTGCGCGAGAGCGAGTTTTGGTCATTTCCGGTTTAGTTTTGCGTGCAAATATGTGTCTTTGATCGAGTTAGATTTTGTTACCCCTTTATCCCCACAATTTCTAGTACCAGTTTTAAGCGGGTTTTGTGTCGTTGAGTCCGAGAGGAGATGCGTCATTAGGGTACCTTAGTAATCTTTATCCCGATGCATATATTCAATCTTCTTAGATTTTTGAAGGTTCGTTGGTGAGACCGAGAGGTGATCTAGCGAACTTTAATGAGCCTTAGTTGATTATTTTAAGATCCCGGTATCGTGTGATTAGTTAATTTCGTTAGCCGTTGAATTGTCAATAGGTTTTTTTCCTAGGTAGTCGTTTCTCCATATTAATTAAAACCCCGTTAGTGCCATTAAGTTTTCCAGTTAGTTTCGTTAAGTTAAGTTAAGTTAAGTTAGTTTTAAATTAATTAAAATAAAATAAAATCACTTAAATATTATTAGGTAGGACTTGGATTAGGGTTTATAATCTGAGCCGTTCTCAAGTGTCTTCGAGTTCGATATCCGGACTTTCCTTTTCTTTGCTATACGCGACCGGTACACTTGCCATTTGTGTGAACTAGGATATATTGTTTGGTTTTTAAAGCTTAGTTGCGATTCTTGTTTATTATATATATATATATATATATATATATATATATATATATATATATATATTCTCACATCAATTGTAATTCAATTTTTTAATTAATTTAGTGGTGACAGACAATAGTCATCACCCGGGGGTTTTATTCCGGCGATCCTCTAAACATCAAGGGCTTTTCCTCGTAACAAATCCTTGTGTTTGTGTTTGCAATTGATTCATAATCGTTATTATCAACTTAGCACTAAACCTCACCTAACGAATTTGGTTGCATTATTCTTAGTTGATTTTTGACCAAAACACTTAGTTAATGGAGTTAACCTAAAAATGTCGGTGTCACAACATGACCCAAAAATTAAACTTCCTTTAACTGAAATTCGCATTTCGTGAACTAGGCATAGATATGTTCATTCCTCAAGAGATCGAGAATAGCATGCAAATTCTTCTCGTGATCAGTTTTTGTTTTAGAATAAATGAAAATGTCATCGATGAAAACAATTACGAACTTATCCAAGTAAGTTTTCAAACACTATACATGAGGTTAATGAATACTGCAGGTGCAGTGGTTAGCCCAAAAGGCATAACACAAAATTCGTAATGTCTATATCGATCACGGAAAGCATTTTACGTATATCATCTTCATTGACACGTTGTTGACGATAACCCAAACAAAGATCGATTTTCATAAAGCAAGCAACTCCTTGAAGTTGATCAAAAAGATCATATATACGAGGTAAAAGGTACCGGTTCTTAATTATGAGTTTGTTTAGTTCACGATTACTGATGCACATGCGGACAGATCCATCTTTCTTCTTGACGAACAAGACCGATGTGCCCCACGGGGATGAACTAGGATGAATTAGGCCCTTGTCCGAAAGTTCTTGAAGTTGTTTGGAAGATTCTGGCATTTCAGAGGGTGCAAGATGGTAAGGGGATATGGAAAGGGAGTTGCTCAAGGCACAAGGTCGAAACAGAATTCAACTTGACGAACGGGAGGAATTCGGAAACGTCATCGGGGAAGACGTCAATAAAATCACGAACAATCGGGATACCGAAAAATTTATTTTCTTCAGATTTCTTCTCGACTACATTGGATAGGAAAGCCACGTATTTCTTGCACAAGTAACGTTGGCCTTCAAAACAAGACATGAGGTTAGGTCTCCAGAAAGGTCTTTCTCCCATAACGTTTAGGAGTACACTCTTAGCAAGAGGAATTCCAATAAACTTCTCAAAGAAAACGATTTAGGAACATGTAAAGATAATCGATCAATGCCTACCAGGATGTCAAAACTACCCATTTTCATTGGTATGAGGTCAATGGAAAATTTATATTTTTTGAGTGTGAGAGTGCAATTACGAATACCGAATCAATGGCAATTGAACTACCATTTTCTACTTCTACCGTAAAAGGTTTAGATAAATTCACTCGAGGAATGGAAAGTATATACTGAACATCAAAATAAACAAAACTCCTATCGGCACCCGTATCAAATAAACACAGTAGCAGAATGATCATTTACGAGAAGCGTATCGTTCACTGCATCATTAGAGTTTTGGGCCTGGTTAACATTAAGCATGAAGGCACTTCCAAGAGAATCTTGGGTTGCTTGAGCGGCTTTGTATGGTGGTAGAGGTTGAATAGCAAGAGCTTAAACTGGTTGAATGGGAGCCTTAAGTGAAGGAACTTGAGGGGCAACGAGTTGAGGGATTTAAGGTTAATAGGTTTGAACTTGGTTGGCTTGAGTGGTGTAGTTAGGAGCAGGTATGACTTTAGCTTGTTTAGAAAAAACAAGCCAGAGACAAGCATGGAAAAGGTGATTAAGGTCGCCACAATTATAGCAAGCCGTAGCGGAGCATTAGGTTGAGGAAATGGCATGACACAAGGTTGCGAGTTTTGTAGAACAAACTGTTGTGGAGAGGTTAGTAGATGCGAGTTTCACAGAAAGTATGTATGAGGTTACCCTAATGGTTACAATTAGTTCAAAAACGACATGAGGATTAAGCTGGATGATGGCGTTAACAAGTGGTGCACAACGGGTGAGGTCCTGTATAAGGTTTCTTGTTATGATGGGCAATTTGGGCTTGAGTTTGTGGTGTATTGGATTGAGTTAAAGCAAATTTGTGGTGATCGGCCTTGCGTTTGTTCTTGTTGATGGAGTGATGGTTGACATGGTTATTGGACTTAGAAGAGGACTTGGCCTTAACCTCCTTTGTAGGTTCGGTCGCAGCCTTCTCGATAAGTTTCTTTGACTTTTCCCCACCAAGGTCCCAGTCTTACTTGGTTCTTAGTGAGAGTAGCAACAAGGGTGATGGAAGCATGGAGGGTTTGAGGTCCACTACTCAGTATGTAGTCTTGAGATTGCATGGGCAGGCCGAAATTATATTTATATATAACATAGGAAATAGGGGTAACAAAGTGGGGAACCATCATGTTGACCTCATGGAATTGGTTCGTGTAAGTATCACTGCAACCATTTTCTGCTTGAGTACCCAAACTTCATCTTCCAACTTTGAATCTCATGTTTGGGGCATAACTATGTGAGCATAAGTACCTTAAATTTGTCCCGTGACATGGCTATTGCAACGTCGGCAACACGAGAATGCTTCTCATTATTCCACAAAGTTGGGTCTCTCAAGTCAAAATCACTTGACACATAAGTAGTTTTCTTGTCATCGGGACATTTACAATGGAGGAAAACGATCTCCATGCATTCAAACCACTGAAGGAAAACAGTAGCACCATCGAATCCAACATACTTGGGTGGTTTAACAATAGTAAATTGTTTGTTTGAACAAGCAATGGGATTAGCATTTTCGGCATTTATGATCGCATTTGGACCATACGTTCGGAGAGCATAACATCTATCTCTTTTGCGAAGTAGGAAGCCATCTTGTTCTTGGAGTTATTCTAGTTTCTAGCAGCACAAACATAGCAACCGGAAGACATAGTACAAGTACAAAGTAAAAAAAATATGAGATAAGGAAAATTCATGAGGTTGTAATGAAAATTAAATAAATAAATCAAATTTATTCATTAATCGAGGTTGTGATTGAGGTTGAGGATTTAAGACATTTTTAAGTAAAGGGAACTGATGCATATAAATTTATACATTTTTTCAGCAATAAATTAATCCAAATAGGCATAATATTAGTAACAATATTACAATAAATAACCACTAATGTTTATAATTTCTCTTTCTAGGTAAATATAACCTTAAAGAATAAAACAAGTCAATATGCGAAGAAAAAACAGAGAAAGCTGTGAAAACTGACTCAACCCTCCCCATGTTGAATCAAGGCATGGCCATGTTACTAGCATACGAGGAAAAGAAAAAATTCGGAAGTCACAACATAACCCATGTTGATACCAATACCCCCATGGTGAAGTACAAGAGGAAACAAGAAAACCTGATGAGAGACATGTTGAAATCAACATGCATATGTTGATAGTACAAGAGAGAAAGACAAAACAAAAGCTTCCTGACTCAACACAAACTGTGCCCTGGTTCAACCCTTCGACTTCCTAGCACACCACACCCCAACTATGGTTTAGGACCATCGCAGCCGACCCATACTTGTTCGAGGGACTGCACCATTTGATGACCACCCGCTTTGACTACCTAGACGGAGGGAGTAGATACATTAGGGAGTAAATGGATATTAGAAAATGTCCCCCGAAAGAGCAGTAGGTGTGGTGTAAGCCCATAGGACCTTGACAGCCGTGAGAGTACTAACCCTTACTGTTCTTGTTGCTAGAGTGTTTGTGATGATGTATGTCTTGAGTCATTTGTGTTCATGGTTTGGTTGTGTTGATGGTTGAGACATTTATGTACTATGCCCATTTTCGGGCAGCACAAGTTCTTATATACCCGTTTCTACTTTATGTTTTGTATTTTGTGTGTTTGTGGTTGTGTTATAGATTATATGCATGATATATTTCTAGTGATAAAACAACCAGGCAGCTTGCAATGAGACAACAATAGCAAAACTTTTATCTCAGCTCATAGGGAAGTAAACTTCCTTCTAAGCCACATTTTCCATTTTATTTTAAATATTTTCACATTGAGGATAATTTAATATTCAAGTGTGGGGAGGAGTTTACAATTGGCCAAACCAAGTCTAAATAGTGATATTTTTGAACAAATTTTTCAAAATTATCTTTTTGCAACAATAGAAAAACCATTAGCTTTTTAAATATTTTTGACAAACCTGGAAACAAAGAAATTACTGAAGACGTTAGAGCAAAAAATTAACCTACCTCAAAAGTGAAAATTAAAAATTTGATTTTTAATATTGAGACTAACCTTATGCAAAATATGACGATTTAACCTAATCTTTTTGTTTTGTGCGAGCTAAGCCTCATGCAGATATTCAGAAAAATACTCATATAGTGGATACTTTTGAGTGAGTCAGATACTTCCTGCGGATTAGAACTTGCATTGAGAATTTTATTCGAGATCTGACGAAATGTTGCATGAAAAGAAAGGTAATATATTTCCAACAAAAACCACAACTACAATCAAAACCAAATCAACCATACACTATACCAACAACCACAAAACATATCCATATCACCAAAACACTAAACAAACCCAAAACCCTATCCTACAAATTTACCATTTCATTAGTAGAATTCAACATTGGTCTTTTAGCGGCAGACCCTAAAGAACCGGAATGCATTTTTTTGACTTCAATTTACTTTGTTGCATACAATTTGTAAAACTAAGGTTGCCTCGAGAACATAGGGAGAGAATCTTTCTCTTTAGCAATAGGTGAGGAAAAAATGGCGTCAAAGGGAATAAAGGACACCATTTTATAAGATTTCTAAAAGCGCAATGAAAAGAACAACAAAAAGATATGAACGATGTATGGGATGCGGAAAATGGTTTCACGAAGGAAGATTTAGAGTAAGTCAAACCCAATCCCAATACAAATATACTTAACTAATGAGGGTGGGGGCTATTAGGCTCAAAGCCGAATGATCCATTATAGTTGGAAGTTATGTCCACACTTCGTGATGAAGAATGGAGCAGGGATAAGAAAATGAAGTCATTTTGAAAAAGAAGCTCAATTAGTCGTGCCCATCAGCGATGCACCGCACTTTCACGTTAACACCGTTAACCAAAAGTCTGTTATCTTACACGTCATGCATAACTTTTACACGAGTCAATAATGAGTCATACACATGAGTCCTTCAGTACTTAGGCGTTGGTGATTAATGTCGAATTAGATATGTTTAAATAATTCATATACAATTGTTATTCGTTAGACGATTTTAAGTATTACACGTTTTAGTACATTACGCTTGCTCAACATGCCATTAGTTATTATATAAAAATAATACCTCAAGCATATGTTTATAATATTATCTATGTGAAATTACATGCTAAATGATTATGTGTTTAGTTCGTAGCTTATTTCATGAAATTGTGATCGATTGCCCGTAATTTGTATGTTTTCGGCTTTTATAAAATAGTTTTAACAAAAATTTCAGTGAGGCTTTATTCTTTTTAGCTTGAGTTAGTATTTTACTCATAATGATTTGTCAAAACTCGTTTAATAAGGGACTACTCTTGTAAATGTTGATTAAAACAATATCAAAATAAAAACCCCCAACCCGAATCCCCCCCCCCCCAAACCGTCGACCTACGGCTGCTCACCCTCTCTCACTATTCCAAACCACCAACAAACCCTAATCTTATTTAGTTAAAGCCTCAATTCTTGCTATTGGTGGTGTTTTTGATTGATTCTCATCATTTCTAACACTAGTTGGTAAGTTTTGTGCATTAATTTCATGTTTTTGATGAGTTATTGTGAAATCGTAGATGTTAAATTTCTGTAATATTGATGATTATGATGTCAATTGATGAATTAGAACTGTTGAGATGAAATAAACATGTTACCGTTTGAGTTTTGATGACAACAGTTTGCTGACATATTCGTTCTCGTTTATTTTTTGGTTTGTAACTCTATGATAGTTGATTCTTATTAATCGATTCTTGATTCTAGGATATAGTATTCTAAGTCTAGTTTCCAGAAAGGTAAAATGTCTAATTTTTGAATGAGTTTTGTGATTTTACAAAAACATATGTCAAAGCTGATTCAGGGAGTTATATTCCGGTATGTCATTCTGACACCACAACTGTGACAATCTGAAATTTTTTTCTTTTTTTTATCCCCTCTTCATTCTTTCTTCCTTTCCAGCCGTTGAGCGACACTATACAATTTTCTGGAAATTCTTTTAACAAGGGGATGACGTGACAACTGCCAAAATTCAGGTTAACTCTGCTAACTAAACTCCGTTACTTCTGTTAACACTCAGACAAGTCTGTCCGAGTACGTTGGTGGTCTAATAAGAATGATAAACCACAAAAAATGATATTAGATCCCATTTAAATAATTATGTATTGCATGTTATATGTTATGTGATATAAATACTTATGCTAAAGTTTATATTATTACATGTTACATATGTTACTTGCTACATATTATATGAAATACATATGTTATATATGTATGCCTAGAAAGAGTATGATGTAAATGTTGCAGTCACATTTGATTAATAAAAAGTTATCATAAGTTATTTTGATGGAAAAGTGAAAGAAACTCATTATGTAGCATTCATGTGCTTTCATTACAACTTAATGACAAGTAAATTATAATCTATTTTTCAT
>NW_027502597.1:0-44307 GCF_021521415.1 Bidens hawaiensis | reverse complement strand
ACTTTACATTTATACTATCCCCAATAAAGAGGCCCTTTGGTCCATGTCGGGGGCTGGTCATTGACTTGTTTCCTGAAATGAAATAAATAAAATCTATTTGTAAAGACATACATTTTAAATTTATTAAACTTATGAAATAAACTTAGTACAAGTTTTTGTAAAAAGTAAATAACTAAACCTCACTTACCTGAATTAGTTAAAAGTTTTTAAATAACTTCTTTTTTTTGTCTTATATTACATTAGATTGTATTTATGTGAAATTGAAATCTAACTTAATTCGTATTAAAATAATAAAGTAGTTATTATAATTAATTGTAAAAACTAAATGATGATATCGATATAAGTAGGTTTGTGTGATCAAATTGAATGTTTAGCAGAATTTTGTGATAAGTTTGTGTTACTTATTAATCAAAAAGACTAGATTTATTAGGAGGAGAAATATGCAATTTGCCTCTCTGGTTTATATCATCGTTGGATGGGTTAACCACTGAAAACGAAATTGCGAATGTCCTGCCATTGTGAAATTTTGGCGGGGCAGGTCTGTGCCATTGCCGTCAGTTGACCGGTGAGTTGACTGACCAAAAAACGTTGAAATGATCATTTTACCCCTGAGCCCTATAATTAATTCTAAAACTAAATATCCAAATTTCGTGTAGAGGTGGAATTCGAATCCCAGGCCCCTGGTTTAACAACATACAACACCAACCATTTGAACTGAACTAACATTTGAAAAATCTATACAATATGTAATATATATTCACCATTTGAACTGAACCAATAATTGAAGTTTTTTAGTAATAAACTTTATACAATATGTAATATATATTCTATATATTCATCATTTTTTTAACGTTTTTTACAAAAGTGGCGTTTTTAGTAAACTTTTAGTCCGAAAACAACGAAAAGTGTCGTTTTTTTAGTAAACTTTTCGTCCGATAACAACGAAACGGACGCGTTTTTTAGTAAACATTTCGTCTGAAAACAACGAAACAACTCGTTTTTTTTAGTAAACTTTTCACCCGAAAACAACGAAACGACTCGTTTTTTAGTAAACTTTTTCGCCCGAAAACAACGAAACAACTCGTTTTTTAGTAAACTTTACGCCAGAAAACAATGAAAAGTGTCGTTTTTTAGTAAACTTTCGTCCGAAAACAACGAAAAGTGTCGTTTTTAAGTTAACTTTTCGTCCGATAACAACGAAACATGCCTTTTTTTTAGTAAACTTTTCGTCCGAAAACAACGAAACGACTCGTTTTTTGTAAACTTTACGCACGAAAACAACGAAAAGTGTCGTTTTTTATTAAACTTTTCGTCCGAAAACAACGAAAAGTGTCATTTTTAGTATACTTTTCGTCCGAAAACAACGAAAGGTGTCGTTTTTTAGTTAACTTTCGCCCTATAACAACGAAACGGGCCTGTTTTTAAGTAAACTTTTCGTTCGAAAACAACGAAACGACTCGTTTTTTAGTTAACTTTTCGCCCGAAAACAACGAACCCAATCACCCGAACCTGAACACAATGAACACAAACATTTTTTATATATATAACACGAACACAAAATACATATAACAAAACACCGAATTATAAACTTCGGGATTTCCCATACATAACATACTTATATTTATTCACCCGATTTATAAACTTCGGGATTTTATAACGGTAGCATCCGGAGACGCGGCCCAAGATCCACGTACGGTGGAAGTTGATTTGGTTTTGGCCGGCTAAGTTGACCAAAAACCAAGCCGTAATCGCTCGGATCCGTAGCTATATCCGGAGATTGATATCAATCGGGACTCCTAATAAAGCCCGATTGAAGTTCACGGTGATTATTAGAACCATCTTGAAGCCGGGGTACGGCGGGACGGGGAGACGATGCCGGAGATGGTGGGAGTCGGAAAGCCGGTGCGACAGGGAAGACGGAGCTGGTGCGACGGGGAGCAGAGCCGGGTGGGACGGTTGAGGGGGCTACGGTGGATGGTTTTCAGGTGGCTACGGTGGGTTCAGGTCTTGGATGAAGATGAAGATGGAGGATGAAGATGAAGTGTTGTGTTGAGGAAGATGGCTACGGTGGTATGTATATATATATGAAAATGAAGATGAAGAAGGAGTGTTGAGTAAGTTGAGAGGGGTAAGGAAAAGAGGTGTAAGGAAAAAAAGGAGTGAGGAAGTAGGGAGGAGGAATTCTTACGGGGGAAGTAGGGAAGAAAATAATACCCGGTGGTCGGACTGCCATTTTTCCCGTCAAGCTGGTTTTTCCAAGCTTTTAAAAATAATAATAAACAGAATGGCACAAATTTTTATTTGTAAAAAGACCAAAACACCCACCATCTCAACGGTCATTAACGAAAATATTTAACGGAAGGGCACAGACTGCCCTGCCAAAATTTCACTATGGCAGAACATGCGCAATTTCGTTTTCAGTGGTTAACCCATCTAGCGACAATATAAACCAGGGAGGCAAATAACAGATTTCTCTATTAGATGGAAAAAAAGAAAACGGAAAGAGAAGTGTTTGATTTTCTCTCACACACATGGATGATACGTGGCCAAGATTTATTAGAAAAAAAGGAATATGTGATTACATCATGAGTTATGTTAGTGAATATATAGACGTACGTCACGTAAAGCGAAGTGTGTACGTTCTCACAACATTCACTAATCATGTGTATGCTAAGTGAACGTGAGTGTGTATTTTAATATATACTTATTCAATAACATAAAATAATAATTAAAATAAAACATAATCATTTAAAAACACAAAAGTCTGTATGTTTATTCTAATGTTGGTTTTTAATTTTTTATCATCACTTCCGATTCACGTTCATCTATGGTCAAATGATCATACTCTTTGTAAATTCATTGAAGTCCTGAATATTTCTTTATCTAGCTTGACTGTATTTCCGGTGTAAATGTAATCGGGTATATTTGGCGTTGTTGACTATTTTTGAAGAAACACGGATCTACTCTTCTTGACGGGTCCTAGATCCAATGAGTCCACAGGGTAGGGTATGGTTAACTGCTAATATGATATGAACACAATTCCTAAAGTCCAGTGACGTGAACGTGCAAAAACAAAAACCGTGAGCTCGTTACGGGAAGGACAAGAGGGGGGTCTTCCCGTAACCACCCTCCCGCGTGAGAAAAAGTACAATTCTGAATGAAATAAAGTACTTAAGTAAATTGAGAGAGTACAGTGGGAGTGAATGAATACCTCATGATGATCGAGAGGGTATTTATAGCCGAAGGGTGTGGGAAGGTGATTGGGCCATCTGTCCCTTTGGAAGATACTCTTGTAACCACTTGGACACGTGTCCTCATATTACAGGTTTAGTTTATACGTTACATGTGCATGTATAACAACCTGGACACGTGTCTTTATATGATAGGACGGTAGACAACCCTAGGCATGTGCATGGTTATAACAGTCTTGCCAGGTGTCCTTTTCTGATTGGCCAATACATCACGTATTGCTCAAGAAAGCATATTGGTAGATCTTCTAGAAAGTTACCAATTAATTAATAATAGCTGTCCTGGGGCATTACCTCATAATTATTTACGCGGACGACTATTCCGTTTTGCGGATAACTTCTGAGGGTGCTAGGATGCTTCCGCATGTCTTATGAGGGTGTTTCTTCCTTAGGTGGCTATGCGGGTGGCACCTATGCCCCGGGAGTGCCTTATGAGGGACTTTTGATTGACCTGTAGGTATCATTTAAGGGTATTTGGGTCTTTTCGGTACCCTATCTCTATAAGTCCCCCAATCCAGTGTTTCTTCTGCGTGAAGTACTTTAGGCAGGTGAAATTTTGGACATAATGCGTATTTGGGGAATTCTTATTCTGCAAGTAGGTGAGAAATATCTTTTGTTGTTGTGGATAATCATGAAAAAAGACAAGTTGACCACTCGCAGACGCGTGTGTCATAGGATGTGACGTTTATGTCGGCTGTCACTGTACCCGACTGTTCGCCTTTTTCTCTTTTTCGAATTTCCCGCATGACGTGGTGCTTGCCTACTGGGTGATGTTTCTTCTCTCTACTGTTCATATCCCATCGCATTAATTGCGATGGGTATAAATAGTGGAGTCTAACTTCTTATTGAAGTTTTATTGCTTTTGAATTCTGAATATTTCGTTGCTTTCGTTCGTTAAAAACTTCAATTATTTGTTCATTCTTTTCCTGAAACCACTTCGATATGATGGAGAATGTTCAATATGAAATTGACGAAACAAAGGTTCGATGGGACTTGTCTGAATACCAGAAACTCATCGAGACGTACGGTATTCCACCGGAGAGGGGGTCGGAGTTCCCTGCTGCTGGTTCTATAGCCAGTTTCCCACCCCCGGAGAAAATGGCTGTTTACTCAGACTTCTTTGTCTATGGAAATTTTCGTTTTCTTGTGACAAAGTTTTTTATGAGAATATTGGGTGCTTTTGGTATACATTTATCTCAGTTTCATCCTCGCGCTGTTATGCGAATTCGCCACTATGAATTCGTATGCATGGCTCGTGAGATGGTGCCTTGTGTTGACCGGTTCGTTGCTTTTTACCGAATGACTAACCGCAATGGGTGGTTTACATGTCAGGCGATCACTGACAGGAGAATCGGTCGGGAAGTTGAGGGGGGGTTCAAAAGATTGGAAGAACAAATTTTTCTGGATTTCTGAGGATGTGGTACCGGAGGCCATGGTGCGTCGTCCGGTTAATGAGGCACTTCCGGACATTATCCCTGCTGCTCATGAGGGGTAAGAGTGGTTCCGTGTTTTGGTTTCCGATCCAACTCCAATGCGGGCGTTGTCGGAGGAAGCCCTCGTGTGGGCTGGGATGAGCCGCCTGTGGCCATCTCGTTTTTTAGAGCCAACATTTTATGGCCTAGATGAGCGTAAGTTATTTGCCTTTTATTACTCTGTGAAGATTGTGTGACTAATCTTGATGTTTTTCTTTCCAGGTATGGGACCTATAATAAACGCTCTATTTGACGACAGAGGTCGTGTGATTAAGAGTATTCGTGACGCAAAGGATACGCCTATTCTTGAGAAGACCGCGAAATATTTTCTTTTTCCGGTGAAGGTGTGTGCTGAGCCTGTTGTTTCATATGCTACCTATCAAACAGGTGCGTACATTCTAAATCCTCCTCCTCTTACCGCGCTTACCTCCGAGGGGATATTCGTTATTCTGTCGTCGTGTGACGATTTATCGTCCTCAGAGGAAGAATGCTTCGACGCTGCTTCTGAGATTTCATCCGTGTCACCCTTGTTGGCAGAATTAGCTCAAAAAAGGACTTTCGGGTTTGTCCAAGCTAGCGAAGCGGGCTCGAGTGCTGCGACTACTGCAGATGAGCCGGTAGCTAAGAAACGACAGACGCGTCGTCCCAAAATCCCACAATCTATTCTTGCGGATCGATTAAAGACGGTGGCTGGTATGAGCTTTATTTCTACCATTTATTTCCATAACGTGTGTGTAAATAAAGTTTTATTTTGTGTAGATCCGTCAATTGCTAGGGATGACGTGTCTGAGAGACTGCCAACTCCAACCCCAATTATTGAGAAACAACCTTCTCCTCCTCCGGAAAAGGAAGTAGAAAATAAGCCTGCTACCCCTCCCGCCGAACCAAATGTGGAGGGTTCTGGTGTCCAGACGGGGACTAACAAATCGTTGGACTACCTTTTTCAAGCTGGAGGAGCCTCCGATTTTCAAAGCGGGAACCCGGAGGTTACTGCAGAAGGCTTCCGGATCCACGAATCTCCCATACGGTCTACTCCTCATATATTTTCTACTTCCTCACCGTTGGCAACGGGTGCGGGAAGTGGTTTCCAATCTGGACCTTCTGTTCACGAGGTTGGGGGAGGTTCAACACAAGGCGGCTTGCGCCCACCCTTCTCAATCCCCACTCGTCTCGAGACTTCAAGCTCCAAATATTTTGGGGATGCGGTTTTGGGAGGAGACTATGACCGTTTGTCCCTCATTGGGATATTGTCAATGGGTCCCGGTTTTCTGACCCCGGGACCTGTGTTAATTTTGTCAAGCATTTTGTGCCTCCTGCAGAGATGGCGCATCTGCGTGACAACTCTCGCGAAGATATTCATGTTGATCTTTCTGTTTCCTTGGCTAACAGTTTAGCTTGTAGCCAGGAAATCTTGCACGAGTGGCGTACAATGGGAGGAAAGATAGGTGAGGCCACCCGGGCCTTAAATGCTGCGAAGCAAGATGCTGAGGAGCATCGTAAAGCAGCGAGTGCAGCCCGGTGGAAGCAAACTGACGCCGAGGCTGCTCTTAAACAAGAAAAAGATCGGAGCGCTGCTGCTGCCCAACGCTGGAAAGAAGCTTGCGAGAAGCAGAACTCTCTTCTGGAATCTGCCCGTGCTGAAACTCAAAAGAGGAAGGATGAGCTGGCTAGGGCTCAAGAATCACACTCAGTTCTAGAAAGCCGGGCGACCGTTCAGAGTAACCGGATTCAAGAACTCGAGGCTGAGTTGAAGATGCACAAGGAGCAAGCTGAACTGAAAGAAAAGACTGCCACTGAAATGCAGTCAGCTTACGATTCCTTATTGCAATCGCGTTCCGAGGCAGAGGCCCGTGCCACCGAAGCAAATAATGAATTACTGGCGCTTTGGATTAGGGCGGAGCGTACCGAGAAAGATCGACAATGGTTCCTCAACCAAGGACTTGACTCTGTAAGTTTTTCTTACTTGGTTGTGTATTTCTTATATTTCGTGTTTGTAATGTTAACACGATCTACTTTTCGGTCATCCGGCATATCAAAGGAAGCACTGAGCTAACTGACTGTTTTGTAAATTTGATGACTGCTTCCGAGGGTGTTATCCGGATGAAAGGCTTTAATGAAGGGATGACGTTTTCTCAATCCGGCCAACCTATTGAAAGTCATCCACTTCACGGCCTTGATGCCAAACAGGAATACGATATGCGGTTGAAGGAGTATGATACTCTAGTCTTTCCGCTGCAGAACATGCTTATGGAATTTGCGTCCGCTGAAGACGGCGTGAAGCAGCTGCGAGTGTACTTAGATGATGAATCTGAGGACGATGAGTCTGAGGATGCTTCTCCCAATGCCCCGAAAGACATATCAGCTCCTAATCCATAGACTTAGTTTGTATGAGTTGTAATTGTCCTTTGTATTTTTGTAATCATCTTTTTGGATATTAATATAAGAACTTTTGCCTTTGTGAACAATATTTTTTGGTTGTGCAATAATATCTTTTGCAAGATATTTTTAATTTTGAATTTTGCAAGTTGGATGGTATTGATGACGTAGCGGAGAAAGAAATTTTAAGCGACGACTGATGGGACACTTCTTGACAATCTGTACACGCTTTTTCGAATTTCCCGCCTGACGTGTCATTCATCCAACGGCCCGTACTTTCCCTTTCTTCTATTAATCCATCAGACGTATTTATTGCGATGAGTATAAATAGGTCTATGGCCTTTCATTTGTTCTTATTACTTTCAAGTATCTATCTCCAAAGCTTAATAGATCTGAGATTTTTCACAACTTTGCTTTCTTTTCCGTTACTTATACTACGATGGCTGTTGATAAGAAGAATCCCCCTGCCATCCACGATGTCGGATATAATGTCAAAGAAAAGGACATTGACGACGTGAGAAACGTGTATGGATTGGCGCTGGAATGGGAAGCCGAGCGTCCGGGGGAAGGTGCGGTTGCCACAGCACCGTCGGCGAAGAAGATGGCCGTATACTTGGATCATTTTACTACAGGTAACTTCCGGCTTCCTCTGACGAAGTTTGTTCGATCCGTTCTTAGCGTCTATGGTCTCCATTTATCCCAAATTCACCCATTTGGGATGTTGAGAATTCAACATTTTGAATTCTGTTGCCAATCCCACAACTATGATCCGTCCGTCAATATGTTCGCCATTTTTTACAAGATGACATATCGCGACGGATGGTATGGTTTCGCTACTACCGGAAAGGGTCCGATCGGATTTGAATGGATCCGGAGTATCCATGGGTGGAAATCCAATTTTTTTTGGATTCGGGAAGATGTCATCCCGTTCACAATGTCCCGGCGAAAACCGGAAGACGCAGCCCCCAAGATTCCTGCCATTGAGTACGAGGGTCATAAGTGGTTCAACACTTTGACCCAAATGCCAACACCCATGCGCCCTATTCACGAAGGGGCAATGGTGCACGCGAAGATGAGCCGTTTATGGCCGTTCCCTCGACTAGAACCGTATTACGAGAATTCAGATAAACGTAAGTATGTTGATAACTTATTCTCAATAGCTTTCCTCGTTTTTAACTTTATTACTTTATTATATAGGTGAGGGTTCCGTGTTCAACACTCTTCTAGATCGCGAGGGAGGGATGATGGTACGTCTCCCCATTTATCAAAGGGACGTACCTTTCTTGGAGCGTACCCATAACAATTTTTTGTTTTCCACCACTCTTAGCCCGGAACCTGAAGTTTTCGAGGCGATGTATGCTCAAGGTGAGGAGTTCGTGTTGAAAGGTGAGGGTATTCCACAACCTCGACCCATTACTGCTGCTACTTCCAGCGGAGTGATAGTGCTTCTTTCGTCTAGTGAGGAGTCATCACTCTACGAGGAATGGTTTACAGTTGATGCTATTAACCTATTGCGTTCAACTGTAGGTTTGACCCGCAAGCTAGACTCAAAAGCTGCTGCCAAACAATCAGTGGGTGATGATGGTGATCACCAGGTGACTGACGATGCTAATTTGAGGAGGAGCCTCAAGCCACTGATGCGGGTGTGTCTAAGGCGGCTGGTAAGCATAAGGCTCAACCCATTAAAGCTGCCCCATCTAAAGTCATCGACTTGGTGTAACGCCTTCAACAATGTGATACTGGAAACGCCTCCTTAGGTAATTTCATTATCTTTTGTATTTCGCATCCTTGTAAACAGTAATGTATCTGATGTGTGATTATCATTCTGTCAATAGGTGTGAAAGATTTTCCGGAAGACGTTTCTGGTTTAAAGAGCTCTAGTGCTCAAAAACTTTCAACTCCACCGTCCTCACCACCAAATACGCTTCGGAATCCGATCAATCTGGCGGTTATAATTCTCCTTTAAAGGAGAAGGAAATTGGTGAGCCTGACGGCCTCCGTATGTCTCCCAATTTAATTGTTCATCATTTTAGAGACCAAGGAGGTGTCAGTGCCTTTCGTTATGGAGGTCAGACTTCTCCGCCTCCCGTTGAGGAGGATTCTGCCCCTCATATTCCACACTGGTCATTGCGTCGAAATTCGACGTTTAATGACGTGGACCAGTGTTTTGAATATCTGCGGGAGAGTCTTCCTCCCGTAGAAAGGGAGCAACAACGTCGCCGTATTCGCCAGGAATTGCTAAACTCAAATTCCTACCACCAGGAGAATACTATTTTTACAAATCAAGAAATCACCCGGGATTGGTTGGTGATGAACGAGGAATGGGACAAATTAGAGCTTAAACTGCTTGAGTCCAAGAAAGAAGCTTTCAATGCTCTAACTGAGGCTCAAGAGAATTTCAAAGCTTGCGAAGCATAGAGAGCCAATCGTCTCGCTGCTGAGGAAACCAAGGTTGCTGTTCAGAAGCAATTGGAGGAGCAAGCTGAACTGATAAAAATTCTTCAGGTCGACTCAGCAGCCAAAGATAAACGTATGTCCGACTTCAACGCCAAAAGCCGGGAACAATCACTGGAATATGCCAGCCACAAAATGAAGTTACTGCGGGCGGAGGCGGATAGGAAGTGGCTTTGGCGGAAGGCATTCCTGAGGTATGTATGCCTTTTTATTCTACCGAAAGTGTTTTATGGCAGTTGTAATTGTTGATATTTAAATTTTTCTTAACAGGTTATCACACAAGTTCATCAAAGTGATGTTCTTGATGACTGTGTTGCAGTACTCTTGAGTGCCTCTAAGCAGGCCGGACGTCAAATCGGATTTCAAGAAGGTTATAACCTTGCCTCCGAAGGCAGAGTTCCGGAAGAATTTATTCTTCATGGCAAGGATACTGCTGCTATTCTTACTGAGAAAACGAAAACTTACGATACCCTAAGGTTTCCGATTTCAGAGCAGATATCTGAACTTGCCGACAAGGAAGATGTCGTTGACCAGCTAAAGGTTCTTCTTTATTTAGATGAAGAGGATCAAGATGATGCTGGAGCTGGAAACCAAGATGGTGAAGACGCGGCTTCTAAGATATAGATCTATTCTCTGTGTAAATGTATATGTACTTCTTTTTGTAATCTCTTTTGATAATAAATAAGAAGTTTTGTTCTCTTCGGTACACTTTTTCTTATACATTATAATATAAGTGTTTTACCGGATCTTTGATTTTGTCAATACAAGATTACAACACATCGTAGACCTTAATATAAATTTTCCATATAACGGGCGTAAACCAAAGTTCAAACTGAAATTACAAAGCTTTAACTAGTCTATTCGGGCACGCAGGCCAAAATAAAAACAAACGAAACTGCTAAATGTAACACTTTTTTAGTTGCGCCCCATTCCACGTTCGCAGGACCTCTGTCCCGTCTAACTTTTCTAACTTGTAAGCGCCCTTAGACAAAACTTGTTTTATTTTGTAAGGGCCTTCCCAAGTTGGGACCAAATTGCCCGGAGGCTCCTAGCCTGAAGCCTCGTTATTACGAAAGACGAAGTCCCCCACATCGAACTCACACTTCTTGACCCGCGAGTTGTAGAATTTCTGAAGCTGTCGCTTATAATTGTGCTCGCAGATCGATGCAAGTTTTCTTCCTTCCTCCAGAAAATCAAGATTCATCCGGAGTTCGTAATCATTATCATCAATTAACAAAACCCTTGCGGATGGAATCCCGATTTCAGCTGGGATCATGGCCTCAGTACCATAGGTTAAACTAAACGGCGTCTCAGAATTGCTGGAATTCTTTTGAGTGCGAAAGGCCCAAAGTACATGGGGCAATTCGTCCACCCAACCTGTCCGTTTAGTTCCTAACTTTGACTTAATTTCTTCTTTGATAGTCCGGTTGGTCCTTTCGACCTGACCATTTGCCTGCGAATGAGCTACAGATGTAAAATTTTGAATGACTTGAAGTTCTTTCAACCATTCTTGTAGTCCGCTATCAACAAATTGGGTCCCATTGTCACTTACCAATTCTTGCGGGAGGCCAAACCGGCAAATGATGAATTCCCAATGGAACTTTTTGACACTTGATGCCGTTATTGATGCAACCGGTTTGGCTTCCACCCATTTGATGAAGTAATCAATAGCCACTATCAAGAATTTGACTCGTCCAGGGGCTTCCGGGAATGGTCCCATAATGTCTATAGCCCACTTCTGGAATGGCCAGGCAGATGTTACCCGGATCAATTCATTTTGGGGGCGCAAGGTATTGGGAGCATGACGCTAGCAAGAATCACACTTTCTGATTTCTTGCACAGCGTCTAAGTGCATGTCAGGCCAATAATACCCTGCGTTCATGATCTTCGCCACAGTCATTCTAGGACCTGCGTGTAAGCCACAGATGCCTTCGTGAACTTCTCGTATTAGATAATTCGCGTCTTTCGCATCTACACAACGCAACAGTGGTCCTAGAAATGATCTCCGGTATAACACGCCATCGTTTAATTGGTAATTCAAAGGCTTTTGTTTAATCTTCCGAGCTTCGGCTTTTTCTGTTGGGAGGGCTCCGGATGATAGATAGGCCTTGATCGGTGTCATCCATGATTCAACGCCCGTTTGAATTACCAAAACTTAATTTTGAGGAACGGACGGGTGTTCCAAGACTTCTACGCGAATATCCTTAACAAAATGTTCGAAATTTGTCAAGGCCAGTTTGCTAAGGGCGTCCGCAGATTTGTTCTCATTCCTCTTAATATGGACAGTGTTGAAGGAGGAGAACTGGCGGATTAAGTCTTTTGCTTGCGAGAGATAAGAAGCCATAACGTCATTTTTTGTTTCGTAAGTTCCGTTTATCTGTCCCGCAATCAGCATGGAGTCTACCCGTGCTTCCAAATTCTTTACCCCAAGCTTGCTGGCTATCCGAAGGCCTGCCAGGAAGGCTTCATATTCTGCCTCATTGTTGGTACTTTTGAAGTCCAACTTTATGGCATACGTGAACTCATGGCCTTCAGGATTAACTAGCCTGAGGCCAGCCCCGGATCCGTCACTGCTAGAAGCTCCGTCCGTGAACAACGACCAAACTTGTCCTTGCTCCGGAGGTGCTTGGGGTTGTTGCTCAATCAAGCATTCCTTTTCTTTGTGCTGCGGGACTTCGGTGATTAAGTCTGCGAGTACCTGTCCTTTGATCGCTGGTCTAGGCTTATATTCGATTTCATGTTCACCCAACTCAATGGCCCATTTTGCCAGTCGTCCCAATAGTTCCGGTTTACTCAACACGTTCTTGAGTTTGTAACCGGTCAGAACGTTTATGGGATGTCACTAAAAATATCTGCGGAGTCGTCAGGCTGCATAGACCAGTGCTAAGACAAGTTTTTCTAACATCGAATATCTGGTCTCCGGATTTGACAACGTTCTACTGACGTAGTAAATTGGTGTTTGAACATTTTTCCTATCCGTCAGTAGTACGGCCCCTATGGCAATATCCGAGGCAGATAAATACAGTGTCAGAGGTTCATCCGCATATGGTGCTGTTAAAGTAGGCAATTCCATTAAGCATTTCTTAACCTCTAGGAATGCTTTTTCAGCTTCTGCGATCCACTTGAAATGTGCCTTCTTGAGGCAATTTCTAAGCGTTGACACGAATGGATAAGACTTGGCCGCGTGATTTACTAAGAATCGATTTAGCGCTACAAGTCTTCAATTAAGTGTTTGAACCTCTTTGAGGGAAGAGGGAGAGGGCATGCGGGCTATAGCCTGAACTTTATCGGGGTTGGCTTTGAAGTTACACCCGTTACTATGACTCCCAGGAATTTTCCCTCTTCCATCCCGAACGAACACTTAGCCGGGTTCAACTTCATATTGATGTTTCTTAATGTTTCAAAGGTCTCTTCAATATCTCTTAACATTTGATCTTCTTCGATGCTTTTAATGACTATATCGTCTATATGAACATCCAAATTTCAACTTATCTGATTCTTAAAAGCTTGATCCATTAACCGCTGATATGTGGCACCCGCGTTCTTCAACCCGAAAGGTATCATCTTATAACAAAAAGTGCCTTGATTGGTTCGGAATACTGTTTTATCCTCATCACCTACTGCCATGCGGATTTGATGATAGCCTTTGTAGGCGTCAAGGAAACACTTGAACTTGAACGGGGCTACCTCGTCTACTTTGAGGTCAATCTCAGGTAGTGGGTAACAATCTTTGGGGCAAGCTTTGTTTAGGTCTTTAAAATCAATACACATCCGCCACGTTCCGTTGCTCTTTGGAACAATGATTGGATTAGCTACCCATGTCTGATATTTGCTCTCCCGGATGATTCCGGCGTGAAGAAGATCTTGTACTTGTTCATTCACGGCTTTAGTTTGTTCCGGGCCCATCTTTCGCTTTTTTCTGGACAATTGGGGTAAACGCCGGGTTTACCCTTAACGTGTGTTCAGCTATGTTCCGTGGGACACCAGTCATGTCCGCAGGTTGCCAAGATAAGATGTCCACGTCTTTGGTTAGTAATTGTTTCAAAAAGGTCCTCAGTATTTCTGAAATAGCCAGCCCAATAGTAATTGTTTGATCAGGAAATTTCTTGAACAAAACCCATTTCTCTGGTTCGGTTCTTGGAGCTTGTCTAGGGACCTTGCTGGGTCTCGAACTTTCCGTTGCAAAACAATGTCGGTTGACATGAATTATTGCCACGCCGGTGCTAGTTGGAACTCCTACTGCACCGTGGGCCGTGGACGGGTGGGCGTTAAAATCACCAATCGCCTCTCTTCCCAGAATAATGTCATGTTTAGAAGTTGTTGGTAAAACCAAAAATTCAGCTTCTTCTGTTCTTGAATGAACTCCATCGCTGAGTTTTACCGAAAATAATATCACCCCGCGCGGATGCATTATCTCCCCTTCAAAACCAGAGATGGGAGCATGGATTTGTTTTAATCTTTCTTTATCTTCCTCATCTAATTGTTCGAAACATTGTTCGTACATGATGTCGGACGTACTTCCAGTGTCAAAGAACACATAATGTGTTTTTATTACACAGGCCTCCTTTGACCCGAGGAAAGATCACGGGCTTGTTTTTCCATTCCTCGTCTAAGTATTCCCTCCTTTTTCCTTTACCCGAATATCCGCCCTGAATCATGTGGACGTTCAAATCACTGACTTGCTTTTTGGCTGGACCCTGGCTGTCCTTTGCGGGAGGTTTGCCAGTCCCCGGTCGTGTGCCTTTGACTAAATGTTCGAGTTTGCCATTTTTGACGGCTGCTTCAATTTCGTTTCTGAGGGCCACACATTCGTTCGTGTTGTGTCCAATATCGTTATGATATGAGCAGTGCTTCTTGTTGTTGAGGAACGACTTCCTTGGTAACGGTTGTGGCTTTCTGAAGGTCAGATTCTCAGTGGTGAGGATTTCTGAGGGAGTCTTTGATAACGGGGTCCAACTGTTTGAACTTTTGTTTGAGGGTCCCGATTTGTTTTTATTACCGATAAGCGATCTTGCATCGAATGGTTTAGACGTTTCCGCTCTTGGCTGAAGTGTTGACCATATTGGCCCTTTGGCCTGTTTGTTTGGTCTCGGAGTTTGAAATTCAATCCTCGGTGATTTCTTTTGACTATTAGAACCTAGAGTTTTCTCGGTTCTTGCAAACACTTTTGCCGCCTTCATGATTTCGTCCAATAATTCGGGCATTCCATCTCTCCCCGTAAGAGTGTGGATCAGGGCATCACTATGAACGTTCTTACAGAATGCTCCTCTCAGCATATCTTCGCTGACTCCTCCAATGTTAAGGATCTCGTTATTAAAACGAGTAATGAAGTCTTCAATAGACTCATTATTTCGCCTTGTAACATCCAATATTTCCGTTGGGTCACGGGTATGTTTCTTTTGTTGGCTAAAATGCTGGGAAAATTTTGTTACAAAATCATTCCAGCTTTTGATTTGCCGGGCGGGCAACTTTTCAAATCATTCTCGAGCAGCTCCCGTGAATGTTAGTGCAAACATGTTGCACCAGTACGGAAGGGTCCAACCACTGACTCCCCCGACTGTCACAAATCTCAACAAATGATCACTGGGATCTGTCATTCCATTATATTTTCCAACGGATGTTGGAATCTTTGCGTTCATTGGAAATGGAGCTTGTGCGATGCTTGGAATAAATTATGACTTTTCTGCAAAAGATTCTGGACGGTATGGTTTTGAAAAATCATACTCCGCACTACTACAGTACTCCGCGTGGCGGATGACTGGTCGCGGGTAACTAGCCCCTCCATATGAAGGAAGGCGGCTATCCCCGCTGTAATAACTACCTTCTGGACGATAAGTTGAGTCATATCCGTCCAGTTCGTCCTTGTAAGATGGTACCCTCATATCTATACGAGGACGAGGACGTAACCTCCGGATCTCACTTACATTCTGCTCTGGTGGTAGACTATATTGGATGTGGCTTCCCCTTATGGGAGGAGAAATAGATTTCCTGGGAGGCTCATCATACGTCAGGGTACGGCCTTGAAAACGCTCATTCTGAACCCTGCGTTCATACTCTGCTTTTAAATTGTCTTTTGAACACGAAGCCATTCGTCCGGAGACAAAAGTCCTTCGGTTCTGAAGCTATGACGGTGAGCTCTTCTTGGGTTAGAATCACCAGAATCTTCCTCCAAACCTAACTCTGAGTGAGTTCGGTGGGCTTATCTCATAATTCGCTCTGGATCCCCCAGATTAGAGGCTCCTGGGGCTGTGACATGCCCTAGGTCAGTAGTTGGTGTAACAACATTTCCAGTATCTACCCGAGTAGTGTCTGCTAATGGAGTGAAATGTCCCCGAGTCGTTGAACCACCTAAGGTAAAACCTCCAGGGTTCTCGACATCAGTTCGTGGAACAGAGTTTGTGATTCTAGCAAAAATGGACGTTACTCCTTCACGTGTTTCAACATTGAGGTCACGTGGAGATTGCGGTTGATTCTCCGTCGGCCTTTAGGTAACTGATTCATATCGTAAAGAGAATGGAAAAAATTTCTTACTGTTCTAACAAAAGCACGGATGGCGCCTATGAAGAAACACGGATCTACTCCCCTTGACGGGTCCTAGATCCAATGAGTCCACAGGGTAGGGTATGGTTAACCGCCAATACGATATGAACACAATTCCTAAAGTCCAGTGGCGTGAACCTGCAAAACAAACACCGTGAGCTCGTTAAGGGAAGGACAAGAGGGGGGGTCTTCCCGTAACCACCCTCCGGCGTGAGAATAAGTACAATTCTTATGGAAATAAAGTATTTAAGTAAATTGAGAGAGTACAGTGGGAGTGAATGAATACCTCATGATGATCGAGAGGGTGTTTATAGCCGAAGGGTGTGGGAAGGTGATTGGGCCAGCTGTCCCTTTGGAAGATGCTCTTGTAACCACCTTGACACGTGTCCTCATATTACAGGTTTAGTTTATACGTTGCATGTGCATGTATAACAACCTGGACACGTGTCTTTAATATGATAGGATGGTAGACAACCCTGGGCATGTGCATGGTTATAACAGCCTACCCAGGTGTCCTTTTCTGATTGGCCAATACATCACGTATTGCTCAAGAAAGCATCTTGGTAGATCTTCTAGAAAGTTACCAATTAATTAATAACAGCTGTCCCGGGGCATTACCTCATAATTATTTACGCGGGCGACTATTCCGTCTTGCGGATAACTTATGAGGATGCTAGGATACTTCCGCATGTCTTATGAGGGTGTTTCTTCCTTAGGTGACTATGCGGGGTGGCCCCTATGCCCCACGGGTGCCTTACGAGGGACTTCTGATTGACCTGTGGGTATCATTTAAGGGTATTTGGGTCTTTTCGGTACCCTACCTCTATAGTTTCGCATTACTCCACGGCCACCCATGCATTGGCTTATGAGAATTTACAATAACATGAGTGCAAAAGCAGGTAGATGATTACTATTACCGCCCGTTGGATCCTCGGATACCTCGAACCAAGATCGAGCTAATGCGATTCTTCTTCCGTAGTCCCTTTTTGAAGATGTTCGGATGGGAAAAATGAAATAGATGAAATGGTTTGTAGGAGAGGGAAAATAAATTTGGTTTTCTAGGTGTTCCGTAATTTGAAATGGCGGAACCCACCAGGGTCGGCTTCGAGAAGGCGGAATTTTTTTTTGGGACAAAGGCGAAATTTTTTTAGGCCTTAAGTGAAAGGAACATTTTATTGGGTTTAAACAATTTAATTTTAAATGGGCTTAAATGGTTATGATTTGAGTTGTTTAAAAAACTTTTGTATAAAAATAAACTTAAAAATGTCTTAAATAAGACTAGAACTCACAACCTCTTGGTTAGATGTCATACTTCTTTGCCACTAGACCAAGCTAGTGGTCATGTAATTGTGTTGAAACATTGATTATACATATTTTTTTCATAAAAATATGTATTTAATAAATAAAATAAAATTTCGGGCCTAGCCGGGTGTCGGCCTATAGCCGTCGACTACCCTGCCTCCCCTCATGGCCGGCTCTGGAACCCACAATGGTTGCGGAGCGTGTTAGAAATTGTCTGGTAAGCTGGAGGTTTTTCTGGTGCTCCGCCATTTGAAATGGCGGAAGTGACTTATTTACCATTTGTTCTGCCATATGAAATAGCGAAATGCCATAGCATGCCCCTATACATTTGTCTAATTTCCGCCATTAGAAATGGCAGAAGTGAATAGTAATATTTCTGACACGTCTGACGAGACCTTTTGACCACACTATTCACTTCCGCCATTTCAAATGGCGGAAGTGAAGAGTACTGAAATTTATGAAAATTGACAAGACTTTTCTACTTTTTTACCACACTATTCACTTCTGCTATTTCAAATGGCGGAAGTAAAAAGTACTGACATTCATGACAATTGAGATTTCTGATACCATGTCAAAGTGAACACCGAAAACAATAAACTGACTCAATACAAACTTGAATGCAATGCATCAAACACAAATCTTGACGTAACAGAATAAAATTCTTCGAATACAACCAAGATCTCAAACACCGAATTCTCAATGCCTTTATACAATCTAAAAGGCTATCGATTCATAAAAAACAATGAATCTAACCCTGGAACATATATAAAAAACTAGAGATAAAACAAAATGTTTATGAACTGAAAAGATGAATGTGTGTGTTAGGCTATTATGAAACCAACACTTTCTTTTATGTAGACTACAACAAGTTCCAGAGTCCAAATTACGCATGAAACCCGGAATATTTTTTGATAAGTCACGTCTTATGGCCCATCTGCACTATCTTTAAGCTTATAATCAATCCACAAGTCATCATGAATTCATACACTTAGCCCAAAAGAAGCATCAAGCCTAAAACTTATAATACCAATACCCATGTAACATACAAAAGAAAACTTATTAGTAATTTTTAAATACTATTAAAGCAATACAATTTGTACACATGACATCATTCTAGACCCTCCACATAGAATGCTACCTAGATGTCATGTGGACTATTTCTTATTCTCTTAATTTCTAGCCATTAAAATAAATCAGTATTAAATATCATGTTACACGGACCCATTTTAAAATATTTATAACCCATGACCCGTAATAACCCGCTTCCTCCACAAAAAACTATACCCGGTCCATTTTTCATAATCCACAACCAATTCCACCACTCATTTTTCTCTCTAACCTCCTCACGAAAATACAAACCCTAATTCTGCCGCTATAGTATCCGTAATAACCCTAATTCAGCCCGCTAATATCCAACATTGAACGTCTATAGTATTTACCAAAAATTGTTTAATCTACTATAATTTTCTTCACTTCCAAGGTTATTGATATCTCCAATCGATTCGATTCCGTTTGATCGTTCCTCATAGACGATGTTATAAGGATATTTTTGGTCAATTAATGATAATTATAACAGATCAATTATCCGATAAATATATTAAAGGTAATTAACAATCCATTGTTGCAACTAGACTTAGTTATTTATTATAATATTTCCGGCCACTTTGTTATTATTTTCTTTAGTAAATTTTCTCAACATAATTTCCGTCCAGTTTCTTTAATTTCCGGCCAATTTCTTATTATTTTGTTTACTAAATATTAAGAAGTGAATTTCCATCCAATTTCTGATTTTTTTTCTGTCCAATTTGTTATTGTTTTCTTTACTAAATATTAACGAACATAATTTCCGTCCAATTTATTATTATTTTTTCGGCCAATTTTGATTCAGTTTTATCAAAAGTCAGAAACTTCGATCTAATATTTTGTTAATTACAATTTTTTTGAATGTTTAATAAATTTGTTTGTAAATTATTTGTTTTATATATAATATTGATCTTTAATATTCCAGGAAATATTAATTATAAATTTACTAAATTCTTTATAATATTTTATATAATAATTTAAAATATATCTTACAATATAATATTGATCTTTCAAATATAATTTATTCTAGAATTTTCTAAAAATTTAAATGTACATTAAGTTGATCCGTTATTATTTAACTATAATTGGTAGTAAAATCTAATTTAATATTTAACCTATTGACTATAATTTGAAATTCAAATTTTATATAAATCTTTGACTATAAAAACGATAATTAAGAAAATAATTTATGTTTTTATTATTGTTATTATTTGATTCATAAATTATTCAATGTATTATGATTAAATATAAACTGATTTCGGAAAAACCTTAAACATGGAAATATTAAAACTTATTATATAATACATTCTAATAATACTTTTTTGTATAATCAATCGCTTATTTTTGGAGATGATTATTTGAATATAATTTATGTATTTAATGTATAATTATTAAATGTATAATTATTCTAATAATAGTTTTTTTTATAATCAATCGGTTATTTTTGGAGATTATCATTGACAATAAACCGGTTATTATATTCAAAATTCAAGTTTTATGTAAACCTTTTGCTATAAAAGCGATAATTAAGGAAATGATTTATGTTTTTATTAATACATTTATTATTTGATTTCTAAATTATTCAATGTATAATTATTAAATATAAACTGATTTCAGAAATACCTTAAACATGGAAATACTAAAAGTTATTATATAATACATTCTAATAATAATTTTTTTGTAATCAATTGGTTATTTTTGGAGATTATTATTTACAATAAACCGTTTTATTATATTCAGACTTATGTTTAGAAAGTTTCTATACATAATGCGTTTAATAAAATTAAAATTCTCTACATCTTACTATATAATATTTAATCACATAATCATTTTTCATAATTTTCATAATCATAACCCTTTTCTTCCATTCATATCTTCTACAATGTAAGATTTCAATTGATTATGGGATTCCACACCCAAAACATAATTTTCTTTTTATATTCACCGTTTTAAATTTGGTTATGTATGTTCAATTTTTTTTTGAATTTGTGTTCACAAAATATTAATGTCACTAAATTTCTCAATAATGTATAATAACAAGTATTATATTTTTATCCATTTAAACTAATAAGTTTTTTAAACATAATATAAATCTTCTAATTATAACATCCAAACAATTTGATAGTCTAAGAATTCATAATGTTTCAAATAATATTAAAAATATTTGACAATTTATTTTCTATACGTTTATATTTTATTTTCATTGATTTTGTATTATATTTTTTGACCTTTAATTATTTTCAAAGTCAACATAGATTTTTTTAATCTTTCCAAAGTTATTTGAAAATTCATTTATTGTAAAACGTTTTTAAGTTTTGCAAGTTTAGCAAAATATTAATGTCAGTGATTTAAAAGTTTGTTGCAAAATTGGTCAAAAATTAAAAAAATCATAATTTTTTGAAGTTGACTAATTCCAATTTTTTATATATTGTATCTATTTTGAAAATATTTCAAAACGGGTTGTTTTAAAAGAGTATCAAATTTGTTATGTAAAAAAATGACGGCTAAAAAGGTTTTTATTGGTATATCTTTATGGTTTAATGGTTTAAGTTAGAAAGATATTTTATGTTGTCATTTTACTTTGTTTGTTGTTGTATGTTATTTTGTTTTAATAAAAACAACAAATTAATAAAAACAAATTTATTAATGTTAAAATGTTACTCATTATTAAATATGTTATTATGTTATATTTAATTTGGATGCTATTGTTTTATTATATTTTTAGGTGGTGAAACAAAATGAATTTCTTTTGATAGAATGTTTGAAGAAGTTGATGGTGGCTTAATACGAAAGAACATGTTTATGTCTTTTGTTGATGTTTTTTGGTTGTTCGATGCACATTAACTTATTGTAACTTTTAACTTTTTAATATCTAGACAATGTAAATGGTTAACGTTTTGGTCCGAAAGTTTGAAGAAGGTTTGTGTTGCTTGAATTTGTTGTTTAAATTTATTATGTTTGTTGACATTGTAACATCCTGAAATTTCTAAAAAAATAATATTAATTATATTATTTTATATTGGTGGAAAAGTTTACTCGGGTTAGTGGAGAAATAATAAAATAAAGTAGGAGTTATTACGAGTCGGGCTTGTTTTGGGTTAAGTAATTGGGTAATGGACTTGGATTAGAAAGGAAGGGAAATGGACCATGGGCTCAAGCCCATGACCCATAATATATAAACCATGTTCCTTCCTTAATTCATTCATTTCACATATTTCATACACCACCCAAAACACACACTTAAGCTCTCTCTTCATTTTCTCTCTTTCCCTTAGCCAAACCAAGGTGGAAACCGAGCATCGACCCGAGGTAATGATAGTGTGATATTGTATGGACCCAAACTCGCTAGATCTAGTCGCGAAACGACGAGCCGACACCCTTAAACCGTTAAAGTCACAAGATCCGGGTGGAATCGGGTGTAAACCGATCATAAGATGAGTTTAGGGTCACCCTAGCTCAGATCTGGATCGAACGGGACGAAAAAAGGTGAAGAACGGTGGAAAATAACTGAGATCTGGTTTTTCCGGCGAGATCCCGGTTTTTCGGCGAGGACGGCGCCGGAAAAGCGTGTATGAGGTTGAAAAGAATATCAGAACCCTAACCCTAGTTCGTCAGCGGAGACATAACGAATTAGCAAGAAATTCGTTATGCCCATTCGTTAAGAATAGATAACGAACATGAAGCAGTTCGTTAAGCAGTTTGTTAAGCAGTTCGTTTAGCAATTCTTTAAGTGATTCGTTACTCACCCAATTCGTTATGTTAAGATAACGAATCAGGTCATTTCGAGATAATGAATTAGTTAACAAACTAATCTAACGAATCAGATCATGTAAGATAACGAATAAGGTGATTCGTTACTCACCAATTCGCTAAATTTTGATAACGAACTAGACCACGAATCAGGCTACATTCAGATAACGATTTAGGCTTAATTCATTATGAAGAATGAGTTAGAGAATAAAATAAAAATAACTTAATCCTAATGGAAAATGTGTTAAGACAATTAATGAAAATAAAATTTTTTCAAGCTGACGTGGCAGCTCGACCCCAGCCAGGGGCTCTGCCCCTTGGACCCTGCTAGGGGCTGCCGCCCCTAGAACCCCGCTGCCAGGGGCGCTGCCCCCAGACCCCTATTCTTTGAGGGTTTTAATTAGACTAGAAATGCGATATGAGTAGTGATAGTTAATTGATACGTGTAATTGTTATACAGTTAGTCGCGCACAGCTAAAGAAGGGAACAACTATTAACGGTGAACGTAACCGCATTCAGGTGAGTTTCTATCCCCACTTCCTTGTTATGTTTTCGGGGTTGTGTGCATAATCGATGTGAAGTGTGAATACACTAACCTTAAGTGGTAAGTGTATGCTATAATGTTTTATATGATATATATAGATGTTATGAATGGATGTCTGTCGATGTGTGAACGATCTTCGGATATCGCACGTGTAGACAGGGAAAGTAACGTTTGTCGGTGCGTGAACAATCTTCGGATATTGCGCGTGGCGCCAATGGGAATGATCTACAAGTGGTTATTAGTGTGTGTAAATGTTATGATGCAACTTGGTTATTATGTAAATGATGTAATGATAGAAAGTGTGTTGTAGACAAGTAGAGGTAGAGTGTGATAGAAGTGGCAAGGGTCTAGTAAGGGTGTTAGTGGCATAACGATAGTACGTGGTAGGGTAAGCCTATATGTGCCTTCGTTATTAAAGTAGCATAACGTGAGCGCGTGGTGGGGTAAGCCTATACGTGCCTTCGTTATTAAGTGGCATAACGTGAGTGCATGGGAGGGCGAGCCTCTATGTGCTTCGGTAAAAAAGTGGCTAAGACGTAAGGGCCGGTTAAGTGGTTAAGTGGTAAGGTGAACAGGTTAGACAGTGAACTATGTGTCTTCGGTTACGTATATAATGCATGTAATGGTTGTATGGTAAGTTGCTTGATTAACTAGAACTCACTCAGCGTAGCTGACTTTTAGTATGCACGCAGGTGAGCAGATTAAAGAACTAGCATGAGGTTGGCACATGGCATGGATTGAACGGCTGGCATCTGAAGATGGAAGAAATGATGTTCTAAATATAATGTTTGTGTTATGCAATCAAAGAAAAGATTTAATGTTTTGTAACGAATTATTTAAGTTAACGTTTCCGCGAATGTTTTTAATTAACTCTGATATTTAGAACTATGTTAATGAGTAAATCCAACGTTCAAAGTATGACAACGGTAACGGGGCCTTACAGACATGATTTTCCACCCATGTGTAACGCGGGCTATACCCTACTTATATTACATATTAAGTCTAGCATATTGAATTGAAACAAATAAAAAATTACCACTTATGACATTTCAACATATGTCCAAGTCAAATAACAATGATCTAAAGCATTTCTTTTTACATTATTTTGGAAACCTAAGGACTTGATCATATTTCGATATGTAAAATACGAGATTTTAAATTGATGTGTGAGATATGGTATAGAAAAAGTTGTTAAGTTTTTAGAGGTTTTATTCACACAATATCTAGTTTAAAATTTATAAAAAAGATTATTATCTTAACTAAACCACACACATATATGCAAGTGTACATATCGTATATGTAGTAAATTACAGGTAAGAACCAATTATCGATCCACGAACACGCTTATTGATTTTTACTACTAAATCGTTGTATTATTTCAACAGGAAGTGAACATAATTTTTGGTTTTGGCAAATGATTTTAAAGAAATTTAAGATATAAATTAAAAGACAATATTTTAGGGTTTTATATTTTTTAGATAGAAAGAAGATCAAAGATAAAAGTGTATCATCTTGGTTCAAACTCCCCTTAACTTGGTTTAATAATTAATTAGTAAACATGTGACATGAGCTTTCTATTGTGATTAAATATGAGAATAACATCTTAAGTTATGTTATTCCATGATAATTAAAGAAAGAGATAACTCATGATCTCCTTAGTAGAACATCATTTTATGTAAGCAAATGGTTTTTAATAAAGATAAGTTAACTCACTTTATAGATGATACAATCCCTTGAATTACTAAGTGAATTGTCCTTTAAAATTTAGTAAAAATATCCCTTGTATTATACATAAGACATCAATTAAGATTAGTTGATTTGTAAAGGATTAACCTTGAATTACCAAGTATCAACTCACACAACTCTTGAACAATTATAGAACTCATGTAATAACCACTCAAGAGTTGTTTAAATAGTTTATGTTGCACACTCACTTAACGAGTAATTAACCGATTTTAGTGGATGAACATCAACAATTCGTTTTCACAACATTGTTGATAGTTCCATTTTAAAATGATAAGTCACAACTGATATTCCATTTGTTCTGTCACACCCCCAACTTAAGGCCTAGGCGTGTGACCCAATAGTTGGTATCGTATTTGTATATAAATCAGAGTTACGTTTGATTAGCGGAAGTCTTATAAAATATAAGGATCAAAGTTGTAATAATACAAAAGACGGGATTATAAAAGATTCCCGTTTTAAGTTAAAAAGATTATTTGTTTTAATTACAAACCACCATTTATCATATTAAGTTTATACAAAACAAATCCGAGCCATCGGATATATAAATAGCACTTCGACATTCCAAGCGCTAATCTTGTTCACCTGCAAAATGTAAATAAAATACGTCAGCAACGAATGCTGGTGAACACGCTGACGCTAAAACATTTTCTTTTACTTTATTACCCCTCGAGACTACGCCTGCCTCGGCCCATCGTGGCTTAAGAATAACAAAGTTAAATAACACATTTATAAATTCAAGCCTCTACTCTAGGTCACCTCAACAAACACCGCAGCGTTCGACTTAGTTAAGTACCCGTAAATATACACAATGATCGTACTTCCCGCGGGAAAGCATCCTACGATCAGGGTGGTGCGATGTGCCCATCGCGTACTACCACCTTTGTAAGGATCCAGACACACGTATACCACAGCCTGGGGGCTAGGTTTATACTTTTATTTATAATGGTTTTAGGAACACGTAGTTCCTTGTAAACAATTTTCATATAACATGTCTGACACGTTTGAAAACAAGTTTATAAAAGTTTGGGGGCGTATTCACTTTATCGCTTTGGGATCGGCTTCAACATCGTCCGAGGGTCTTTCCCTTTCTATCTCGCACCTATAGTACAAGTATAACCATTTGTTAGTCGGATATAAAATCCGGCTTAAGACCTTTAGTCTTATTTTATAATATTTTCAAAACAAAGAATATATATACTTGCACACATATATATATCTATCTATCTCAACGTATCTTTTATTCTTTCTTTGTTATGTTTTCTTTTCTTTTTTCGAGGTATCGAGTATAACCTCGACTTAAGGCTTAAGCCTTTAATATAATATTTTATTATATTCATTTGACATTACGCCTAACTTTGTCGGCGTTTTAGAAACCCTAAGAACTCGAGTAGCACTCCCACGCCGCTTGGTTTCTTTTGCCTTCTCGATCAATATTTCTTTTCTCGTCACCAAACGATAACACCAATTTTCAACACTCGTTGGCACGCTTTTCAAGACCCGTCGCCATCTTATAACAAACGCCTTCTTGGTATGTGGGTGGAGGGTGGCTCAAACTTTGAGGAATTGGTGGTACACAAAACGAGGAATCGGGGCACGTTTGTTGAGGAAATAACGCACGAACTTCAAGGTATGATAATATGGATAGAGAGATGCTAGAGAGAGAGAGAGGAACTGGTTTTGGTGTGGGTTGGAATGAATCCCGTGGCCTTCTATTTATAGCCAAAATTTTGATCCCGTCACGGTATGCGACGGAGTCCTAGGCACCCGTCGCGTAGCGCGACGTAGCCTTGCGCAGTCACAACATAGGTCTGCCACGTGTCGCCATGTGGCCGACGGTGTGCCACGTGGCGGACGTCTTGCCACGTGTTACCACGTGGCGGGACACGTGGCGACCGGTGTGCCACATGTGGCCACGTGGCAGGCCACGCGTCTCGCTGTCAGACACCCCAACGAGTATCGCGATGGGTCTCTCTTCTCATCCATCGCGTAGCGCGATGAGTCAGGAAAATCAAAATTTTCATTTTTAACCCTCAGGTTTGGAATTTAGCAGTTTTAGTCCCTAGACTTTGAAAAGTTTACATTTTGAACTCGAAATTTTCTCGATGTTACATCCTCCCCACCTTGAAACAATTCTAGTCCTCGAGATTGCTTTACAAGAACAAATGGGGGTATTTCTTTCTTATTTTCGATTCGAGTTCCCATGTATATTCGGGCCCTCTACACGATTCCCATTTGACTTTCACAATTTTCAATGTTCTTCTTTTCAATTGCTTTGTTTTTGAATCTTCTATTTGAATTAGACGTTCTACGAATTTTACGTTTTCATTTATTTCGACGTCTTTTAATGGAATAGCTAACAATTCATCAGTTAAGCATTTACGTAGATTCGAAACGTGGAATACGTCGTGTATCCCTTGCATTTCCTCGGGCAGTAGCAAACGGTTTGCAACAGTGCCGATTCGTTCGAGAACCTCAAAAGGTCTAATGAATCGAGGACTAAATTTCCCTTTCATACCGAGGACTTTCAATAACACTTTATCACCAACATTAAACTCTAACTGCTTATGACGGGCATTGGCGTAACTCTTTTTACGATCACATGCCGTTTTAAGTTGTTCGTGGATTTGGAGGATTTTGTCGGTGGTTTCTTGGAATATCTCGGGTCCAGATAATTGATTGTCTCCAGTTTCAAACCAACACACGGGCGTTACACTTACGACCATATAACGCCTCAAATGGTGCGGCTTGAATACTTGTGTGATAGCAATTATTATACAAGAATTCTATTAGGGGTAAGTGATCATCCCAACTTTCACCTAAATTGATCACACAAGCTTGGAGCATGTCTTCCAACGTTTGAATCATCCTTTCGCTTTGACCATCGGTTTGCTGATGATAGGCGGTGCTAAGGTTAAGCTTGGTGCTTAAGGCTTGTTGGAAGCTCTTCCAAAAGTGAGACGTAAAACGACTGTCTCGATCGGAAATTATGGACAACGGTACTCTATCTAAACCAACAATATTGTTTACGTAAATACGTGCTAGTTTTTCCATTGAGTACGACTCATTGATAGGCATGAAATGTGCGGACTTTATTAATCGATCCACAATCACCCAAATAGCATTGTGTTGTCTAGTCGTCTTTGGGAGTTTAGTGATGAAATCCATAGTGATTAACTCCCACTTTCATACGGGAAGTTCGGGTTGCTGAAGCAATCCCGAAGGCTTTTGGTGTTCAGCCTTGACTTTCAAACATGTTAAACATTTCGCCACATGTGAAGCGACATCCCTTTTCATCCCGTTCCACCAATAGTTAGACTTGAGATTATGGTACATTTGGTCGCTTCTGGGATGCATCATGTATTTGGATTTATAGGCTTCATTCAAAATTTTCTCATGCAAACCTCCAACGATTGGTACCCAAATCCTATTACCAAGTCTAAGGATACCATCGTCACCCTTGACTAGCGAGTCAATGGTGTCGTTACGTTTTTCGTCGGATATTTGGTTTTCATTGATCGCTTGAGTTTGGGCCAATTTGATTTGTTTGAAGAGGTCAACTTGGAGTTCTAGCCTCAATGCTCGGACTCTTTTGGGCTTTTCGTGCTACTTACGACTTAAGGCATCAGCCACAACGTTGGCTTTACCTTCATGATAGACTATCTCGCAGTCGTAGTCGTTGAGAGTCTCCATCCAGCGTCGTTGGCACATGTTGAGTTCTTTTTGATCAAAGATGTGTTTCAAGCTCTTATGATCAGTGTACACGGTAAATCTTACTCCATAGAGATAGTGCCTCCATATCTTAAGTGCAAAGATTATGGAACCTAACTCTAGATCGTGAGTCGTATAATTCTTCTCATGTACCTTAAGTTGACGAGAGGCGTAAGCGATTACTGTCTTGCATTGCATTAGTACACATCCCAAACCGGAGTGAGATGCATCACTAAACACAACAAAATCCTCAGTACCTTCTGGCAAAGTCAAGATAGGTGCTTGAGTGAGTTTTTGTTTGAGTATATCGAACGCCTCTTGTTGCTTTGTTCCCCACTCATATTTGATGTTCTTACGAGTTAAGGAGGTTAAGGGAACAGCGATTCGGGAAAAGTTTTCAATGAATCTACGGTAATAGCCGGCCAAACCTAAGAAACTTCGGATCTCAGTTGGCGATTTTGGAATCTCCCACTTAGAGATAGCTTCAATCTTAGCGGGATCGACTTGAATACCGTTGACGTTGATGATGTGACCAAGAAATTGTATCTCATGTAACCAGAACTCGGATTTTGAGAATTTAGCATACAACTTCTCGGTTCTAAGAATTTCGAGCAGAGTTCGAAGATGGACTTCAAGACCGGCCTTAGACTTAGAATAAATAAGTATGTCATCGATGAATACGATCACAAATTTTTCCAAGTAAGGCTTGCAAATACGATTCATCATGTCCATGAATGCGGCTGGAGCATTAGTAAGTCCAAATGGCATGACCGTGAACTCATAATGTCCATACCTTGCTCAAAAAGCGGTTTTGGGGATATCCTCGGATTGGGCCTTGAGTTGGTGATAGCCGAAACGAAGATCGATTTTAGAAAAAAAGCTAGCACCTTGAAGTTGGTCGAAAAGATCATCGATTCGGGGGAGTGGATATCGGTTCTTGATTGTGACCTTGTTCAACGCACGATAATCGATACACATACGCATGGAACCATCCTTCTTCTTGACAAACAGAATTGGCGCTCCTCAAGGTGACGAACTCGGTCGTATGAAACCTTTTTTCATTAGCTCATCGAGTTGTTTCTTTAACTCCTTCATCTCAGTTGGCTCTAAGCGATACGGAGCTTTGGTGATCGGAGAGGTACCGGGAATAATATCAATCCTAAACTCTACCTCGCGATCGGGAGGAATTCCGGGAAGTTCATCAGGAAAGACATCAGAAAATTCGAAGACTATGGGTACGTCCATTATCTCCTTTGGATTTTACTCTTCAGTGACATAGGCCATGAATGCTAAACATCCTTGATTTAAACATGTGTTAGCCCTAATCATGGATATTATGCTAACTTGGCCAGCGTCTTTGTCCCCTTCAATTCGAATAGTTTGTTTATCGGGGGCTTGAAGTTCAACGGTTTTGCTATTGCAGATGATACGGGCATGGTTGTCGGATAACCAATCCATGCCAAGTACAATATCAAAACCAGCAAGTGCCGTTGGTAAGAGTTGGATAGGCAGAATATAACCAGCTAATAGAATTTTTCCGTTTTCAAGGGCTTCGAAGATCTTAACGATTTCGCCACCAGCAGTCTCGACGCTTAGAGTTTTATCTAGCTTTATTAAAGGTTCGTTTAATAGACTACAAAAGCTATAACCTATAAAACTTAAATTGGCACCCGAATCAAATAAAACTCTAGCATAGGTGTCGTTGACTAGAAACGTACCGGTAATAGTTTCCGGCATGTCAGCGGCTTTCTTTGTGTCGAGTACGAAGACTCGAGCATTTCCCTTCTTTCCTTTGCCACTTCCACCCGAACCACCAGTCGCGGGTTTGTTCTTTGGGCACTCTAAACTAATATGGCTCATTTCCTTGCAATTGTAGCAAGTCATTTTCTTCTTCCAGCAGTCAACAGCATCATGACCCGGTCGTTGACAATTTTCACACACTTTTGAGGACGGAGCGAAATTGCATCGACCCTTGTGAGATCTTCTACATGTCTCACACGGCGTAGCGTTTGAATTGAATCGGCTTTGTTTTATGCCTTTGCCTTTGAATCGATTGTTTCCTCTAGTCCTTCTTTGGTCATTGGTTGACACAACCTTCTTATCCTCTTCCTTGTTGCGGACCATGCAGCCCATCAAATAACCAGCTAACTCCATCGCGGAGTCGGCGGTTTGTGGTAAGTGTGACTTCACCATGTCGCGGATTTCCCGCGGCAGTCCCCAAATATACCTTGTAACCTTGCTGGATTCAGGATTTACCAGTTGGGGAACCAGACGACAATATTCGTGAAACTTGGTGTTGTATTCACGAAGATTCGTCCCCACGACCTTAAGATTCAGGAACTTGGTTTGGATTTGATCGGTTTCATGCATAGGAAAAAATTTTCCCATCAACACAGCCATGAACTGATCCCAGCTCAGATTGTACATCGCCTCTCTCCTTTACTCATCAACATCGTATTCCACCACTCGAGCGCCTCTCTCTTAAACATAAGGGCAGAGTATTGAATTTTCTCCTCATCAGAACATTTGCTTGTTATCACGATCGTCTCCATCTCCTCAAGCCACCACACGGTTGTGATGGCTCCTTTATCACCATGGAATTCTTCGGTCCATAGTATTTGAAATCCTTAAACGAACACCTACTAATCTTGAGTTTCTTGAAATCTTGCCTAACTTTTCCATCGGCGTTAGACTCATGAACACTTTCTTCCCTATTTGAAGGTCTAGAACGAGGTTTAGAAACAGATTTTCAAGAAGGATTAACGGAATGAGCATGTTTCGAATTTCGTGATTGAGACCTAGCCATGGACTCTTCTCTCACTGCATCCTTAATCATCTTTTGTATTTTATTCATATATTTTTCGGGAATGTATCCTTCTTGATTACCCATGGGGTCTTTCCCCTTTTCTTTTCTTATTTCTTGCTCTTTTTGAGCATTCTCGTTGTTATTACTTTGTTCAGACATACCAACCTGTCACACCCCCAACATAAGGCCTAGGCGTGTGACCCAATAGTTGGTATCGTATTTGTATATAAATTAGAGTTACGTTTGATTAACGGAAGTCTTATAAAATATAAGGATCAAAGTTGTAATATTACAAAAGACGGGATTATAAAAGATTCTCGTTTTAAGTTAAAAAGATTAATTTTTTTAACTACAAACCACCATTTATCATATTAAGTTTATACAAAACAAATCCGAGCCATCGGATATATAAATAGCACTTCGACATTCCAAGCGCTAATCTTGTTCACCTGCAAAATGTAAATAAAATACGTCAGCAACGAATGCTGGTGAACACGCTGACGCTAAAACATTTTCTTTTGCTTTAGTACCCCTCGAGACTACGCCTGCCTCGGCCCATCGTGGCTTAGGAATAACAAAGTTAAATAACACATTTATAAATTCAAGTCTCTACTCTAGGTCACCTCAGCAAACACCGCAGCGTTCGACTTAGTTAAGTACCCGTAAATATACACAATGATCTACTTCCAGCTGGAAAGCATCCAACGATCAGGGTGGTGCGATTTGCCCATCGCGTACTACCACCTATGTAAGGATCCAGACACACGCATACCACATCCTGAGGGCTAGGTTTATACTTTCATTTATAATGGTTTTAGGAACACGTGGTTCCTTGTAAACAATTTTCACATAACATGTTTGACTCGTTTGAAAACAAGTTTATAAAAGTTTGGGGGCGTATTCACCTTATCGCTTTGGGATCGGCTTCAACACCGTCCGAGGGTCTTTCCCTTGCTATCTCGCACCTATAGTACGAGTATAACCATTTGTTAGTCGGATATACAATCCGGCTTAAGACCTATAGTCTTATTTTATAACTCTACCTCGATGAACCTTTAGTTCATAAATCTCTTTTACTTGAAAATCTTTAGTTTAAAAGTAATTTATAAACCTTTAGTTTATATATAAAAACCCGACGTTTCTTTTTCTCAAAGAAACGTATTCTTTTCTCTTATTATTTAAGTATACTCATTATTACTTAAATAATATTTTCATAACAAAGAATATATATACTTGCACACATATATATTTATCTATCACAACATATCTTTTATTCTTTCTTTGTTATGTTTTCTTTTCTTTTATCGAGGTATCGAGTATAACCTCGACTTAAGGCTTAAGCCTTTAATATAATATTTTATTATATTCATTTGACATTACGCCTAACCTTGTTGGCGTTTTAGAAACCCTAAGAACTCGAGCAGCACTCCCACGCCACTTGGTTTCTTTTGCCTTCTCGATCAATACTTCTTTTCTCGTCACCAAATGATAACACCAATTTTCAACACTCATTGGCACGCTTTTCAAGGCCCATCGCCATCTTATAACAAACGCCTTCTTGGTGTGTGGGTGGAGGGTGGCATAAACTTCGAGGAATCGGTGGTACACAAAACGAGGAATCGGGGCACGTTTGTCGAGGAAATAACGCACAACTTCGAGGTATGATAATATGTATAGAGAGATTCTAGAGAGAGAGAGAGAGAGGAACTAGTTTTGGTGTGGGTTGGAATGAATACCATGGCCTTCTATTTATAGCCAAAATTTGGATCCCGTCGCGGTACGCGACGGCGTCCTGGGCACCCGTCGCGTAGCGCGACGTAGCCTTGCGCAGTCACAACATAAGTATGCCACGTGTTGCCACGTGGCATGCGGTGTGCCACGTGTTGACATGTGGCTGACGTCGTGCCACGTGGCGGGACACGTGGCGACCGGTGTGCCACGTGGCAGGCCACGCGTCTCGCTGTCAGACACCCCATCGCGTATCGCGATGGGTCTCTCTTCTGATCCATCGTGTAGCGCAATGAGTCAGGAAAATCAGAATTTTCATTTTTAACCCTCAGGTTTGGAATTTGGCAATTTTAATCCCTAGACTTTGGAAAGTTTACATTTTGAACTCGAAATTTTCTCGATGTTACATGTTCTATGTTAATATTAGGATTCATGTTTATTTCTCCAACCAAGCCCTTACAAGAATGACAATTTCTCGACTTATTATCAAGCTCAAAATCGTTGCAGCTCTTTTAAAGATTCTTAAATTATTACCCAAAACCTCACAAAAGGCGCAGTGCCCCATCTTATCGTCAAGCTCGATATCTGGGGGTTAGTTTTAAGGATTCTTAATTTATCAACCAATCCCTTACTAGAATGGCGATTTCTTGAAATCTTGGTGTCTATTTTAAGGTTCGCCAAGACTTCACAAGATTAACAATTTCTCGGCTTATCGTCAAGCTTGGCACTTGGGGTATCTTTTAAGAGTATTTTAACATTACTCATCAAGTGATAATTGCAACATAACCATTAATTATTAAATGCCAATAACATGTTTTACTATCATTATTCAACTTCAATTAAGATTCATAATAAACCAAGATGATACTATGGCAGTTTAGCCACTAATAAGCATAATGATAACTATCAAAGTAGTAAATACAAACATGATCAAATTGAACCAATCTAACCAATTTGGATGTCTAATCTTGATGCTAATGACTTCTCCCAAAAGCTTAATCTTCTTAATCTTCCAGGATTGAATGGATGAGATTAATTCCCTTTTTATGGTGGTGAAAAGAGGTGGTTGAAGTGGAGTAAATGGTGTATTGAAGTCTATTGAGGTGTACTAAATGAAGAAGATGATCATTCAATTTATAGGCTTATATGGGCTTCAAAACATGGTCGTGCCAAGAAAGTCACAACCATGTCATCATTTTTGTCATACTACATTAATTTTTTTCTGCTAGATCGTACAGCTCGAGTTAACATGATCGTGTTAAGCAAGGCACAACCATGTTGAGTTCCACAACTATCCAAATTTCACATGTTTTGTCCTTTTCTCTTGTATTGAAGGCATGGCCGTGTTTTGAGAAGGCATGGCCGTGTTTTGCTTCAGAATATTCTAATTTTCTTTTCCTCTTGTTGTTTATAACATGTGGTGTGTCTTGGTTAACATGGTCATGTCTTGCTTTCCTGATTTTTATCTTTACTTTGTATGCTTTAGGCATGGCCATGCCTTGATTCACCATGGGGTGTGTTGAGTTTTTTTTCACCGTTATCTCTGTTTTTCTTCGTAAATCAGCTTGTTTTATTCCTTAGGGTTTTATTTACCTATAGATAGAAATTATAAACATTAGTGGTTATGTATTCTAATATAGTTGCCGAAATTACATTTATTTGGAGATAATTTACTGCTGAAAAGATGTATAACTTCTTATAAATTAAATCTCCCAACACTTGAACCTTGGTTGTCCTTGAACAAACCTTTCGTAATAGCACACTAACCAAAGCTAAACATCCTGAGAAACTTCAGAAAGTCCTGGCAATCCATAAGAGCAAAAGTATGTTAGTGTATGTAGTGATATTTAGAACTATAGCTTGCTTTTATGAACTTCATCTTATGCAATACGTCACGTGCTCACAATGGTCACACACACTCGGCTTTATATCTGGACATACACTTGATGTTGTATGTATAAACACTCTCAGCTAAGATACAACTTACAAAAAATATGCTTGTCGAGAGATCAATGCTCCACACACATTATGAAGCGCTGCATATGTCAACAGATATTATATATCCAAACGTTTCGGTGGGTGATTGGTTTTGTCTGGTGTTTTGGAAAAAGAATTTTTTCAGAGGGGTATGACAAATTAAGCTTTTCATCATAGTTTTCTTCTATTTCCTGCTCCTTCGATCTCCGTTCTTCATCCAAAGTGTGGTGAATCAGTTTCTTTGTTCCTTTTCCATGATGGTGGTTGAGTTTTGATGCTCCACCTTTTCTTTGTTCCTTTTGTTTTGAAAGCCATCCGATCGTTCAAGGTATGACTAATTGAGATTTTTCTTCAGAGTTGTTTCTACTTTGGCTCTATCCACCTCTAATCCAGCTTGAGATATCTTGTGCCCAAGAACGATGCCTTCTTTAACCACAAAGTGACATTTTTCCCAATTTAACACAAGGTTGGATTCCTCACATATTGCTAACATCCTTTTAAGATTTTCAAGATATATATTGAAGGTATCGCCAAAGACGGAGAAGTCGTCCATGAAGACTTCCATTGAATCCTCAATCATGTCGTGAAAGATAACTACCATAAAACGTTAAAAAATAGCTGGAGCATTACATATTCCAAAAGGCATTTGTCAGTACGCGAATGTTCCATAGGGACATGTAAATGTTATTTTCTCCTAGTCTTCAGGGGAAATTGGAATTTGAAAATAACCAGAGAATCTTTATAGAAATCAATAGTACATCTCTCCTGATAGACGCTCGAGCATCTAATCAATGAACGGGAGAGGAAAATGATCCTTCCTAATGGCATCATTGAGTTTGTGATAGTTGATGCAAACTCGCCATACCATGAATGTTCTCATAGGAATCAGCTCATTATTGTAGTTGGTGACCACCGTCATTCCTTCTTTTTTTGAGACTACATGGACGTGACTTACCCAAGGAGAATCGGAAATAGGGTAAATTAATCATGCATAAAGCAGTTTGAGTACTTCCTTTTTCACCAGGTCTTGCATAATTGGATTTAGTCGTCTATGGTGCTACACTACGGGTTTGAAGTTTTCTTCTATTAGAATCTTGTGAGTACAAAATGATGGGTTGATGCCTTTGATACCATGATTTTCCAAGAGATGGCTTTCTTGTGAGATTTAAGAACTTCGAGGAGTCTGTTGGTGCATGTTTTGTAACAGATGATCTTTTGTGTTTGTTAGAATTGAGAGCAACGGTCAAAGGGGAGTCTGTTGGTGCATTTTGTGACCGTCGCTATGCAATTCTGATCAGCGGAAATGAAGTACGAAGTTAGAACAACTTCACCATAGGCGAAGTTATAACAACTTCGCCATAGGCGAAGTTGTAACAACTTCTGCCATAGGCGAAGTTAGAACAACTTCGCCATAGGCGAAGTTATAACAACTTCGCCTACTGGCCCAAGCCCAAGCCCGCGAAGTTGTTTCGATATATATATATATGTGTCTTGTTTAGGTTTGAGTATCCAGAAAATTAGAGTATTGTGTGTCCAGTTCAAGTAGCTAGAGAGAAACCGAGAGGGAGAGTCGCGTGGGACGGCCCGAGGTAGAGCTCACCTCGGGTCAGCCGTCATTTGTTTTCGTGTTTGGTATGTAATGTGTTTCGGTTATTATATAAATGATCTGCAGATGTGTTTATCCCATTCGTGTGTTTGTTCGTGTATGTGTTTGTGTGTAATTGTGTTCTTCATCTTCTACACCATTAAACGAGTCTAGGAGGATTCCGCACTCCTAGACCTCGTGCGGATCTCGTATCGATCGGCGACGCCCCGCGGGAACCTACAGAGTCTTTTTTTCTCATCACTTGAAAGGTCGGAGAAAATAAGGATAGGCAATTGAGATATGCCTTCGAGGAAAGTATACTCAAGGTGTTTGGGTAATTCCTTAAGCTCTAAAGTAGGTGGATCTTCAACAGAAGGTTTGGCTTTAGGTTGTAGATCTCTATTCACTTCTTCAAATATCTCCTCGGAGTTGCTTTCTTCTTTATACTCCACAACTTTATCTTCTGAATTGACTGCATGTGCTTTCTCCACAATCAGTTGTGTATCACATGCTTCTTTCTCAATTGTTTTTTTTAAATGACAGCTCACTATTGAATCACACATATCCAGGAAGTATACAGAATCATCTGTGTACTGTGGATGCTTCATTGTTTTCCTATGTCAGAAGCAGTGTTGTAAAAGTCGGATTCCAAGGCCTTGAAATCATTCCAAGGTCCTCGGACATCAACCTTGCCGCCTTTTCCCAACTCGGCCACCATTACTCGCCAAGGTCCAACTCAGTCAAAAGTCGGAATACTCGGGATTACTCGGCCTCCAAGGTCAACTCGGCCAAAATTTTTAATATTTTTATTTTTTTATTTCTTATTTTTTATTAAAAAATTAAAAATAACAACAAAACATGAATTTTTTGAATTATGTTTTTTTTTTCAAATGAATTATGCTTATTTTGACGTGAATTATGTTTATCTTAACATATATATAATATCCAATAGTTATTTTATGTTATATTTATCATGTACGGGTACAAGCCGAGTACTCCTCGAGTACTCTCTACAAGGGGGTCGGCCGCCTAGGGACCGCCTAGCGAGTTTTATAACATTGGTCAGTAGTTACCTCCTCATACTTTAACCTGAGAGTGATTTTTCCAGTGCAGACATCTTCGAGTGCTCTAGTGGTGGATAATAATGGTCTTCCTAAGATAAGGGGTAATGAAGTGTCTTCATCCATGTCTAGAATAACGAAGTCCCTGGAAAGACAAACTTATCGATTTTGACTAACATGTTCTCAACTATGCCTCTTGGGTATTTTACTGATCTATCGGCTTTTCTCATATGATTTGGAGTAGGCTCTACGAGTCCTAACTTGGAAAAGACCGTATAGGGAATTAGGTTGATGCCATCTCCTAGGTCGGCTAAAGCTTTGTTGGCAAACAAATTTCCTGTCAAACAGGGGATAGTGAAACTTCCTGGGTTAGCCATCTTCTTTGGAAGCTTGTTATGGAGAATGGCGGAGCACTCTTCATTGAGTATCACGTGTGATAACTCTTCCAACTTCCTCTTGTTGGATAGAACTTCTTTTAAAAACTTTGCATATTTGGCATTTGGGAAATGACTTCTATGAATGGAAGGTTAATATGCAATTTCTTAAAGAGTTCTAGGAATTTGTCATAATGTGCCTCCATCTTTCCTGCTTTAGGCGAGCTAGATAAGGGATTGGTGGAACATGTGGCTTCACAGGTTCTTTGACAGGTTTAAGAGTGGTTGGAATTGGTTGACAATCAGGAATGTCAAGAACCTCAGTCTCACCTTCAGATTGGATTTGTGTGACTTGTGAATTAATTGTAGCAGTTCTACCACTTCTTAGAGTTATGGCATTGGCTTGAGCATTGGGATTGGTAATAGCGTTACTTGGGAGTCATCCAGGTTGCCTCTCAAAAAGTAACTGGTTTTCAATGTCTTGTAAAAAAGCCTTCTGGTTCCTTAGCTCCACTTCATTCTTCGTGAATCGGTCTTCAGTCAATTTGTTTGAAGCGTTAGTACTTGATATGAGTTGTGTCAGCAGTGTCTTCAGTAAATTTACTCACTCAACCTTGTGTTGACAAAATTATTTGTATTTAAACGCATATGCAGGACACCGTATGATTTAATTGATTAGGATCTCTTGAAGAATAGGGTTTATTATGCTAGAGAAGAATCAAGATTTAAATATGAATTGAACTATCTATTGTCTTATTTGTTTTAATTATGGATGGTGTATTTTGCTTAAGTACTAAAGGATTTCGACTTTTGCTTTTGAAAACGCTCAAGCTAAATATAAATACCAATAGGAGGATTGTTGCCTCCGACATTGTTGCCACTTGCATTGTTGCTACCGGCATTGTTGCAACTGGCACTGTTCTGTTGTAAGTGTTGTATCAGATTAGGGACTAACGCAACAATAGCCGGATTAACAGCGTTAGTGACAAGGGTCGCAAGAGGTGGGTCGTTTCCAGCATCATTTTCGTTTTGGCAATTCACGCGTCTTCTATGAGGCATTTGAAAGTAGATAACGTATGAAGTGATAGATAAAGATTTACGAAATACGTAGAATACGAAAGGAGAGATCCTAACCCAACGTCTACTCATTACTCAAATTTTTAATTATTATTATTTACGTTTTCTACAAGAAAATGCCTGGGCTCTGATACAATAATTGTAACACCCCAACCCGGAACAGGACGACGTGTCACTATTACAGATATCATAAACCAAACAAAATCCATTTAAAAGAAATAAAGAGAATCCCATGGCAACCAAATAGTTAAAAACAAACCAAAAGAAATCCTAAGTCAAATTTATTAAATGCAGAAATAAAGAAAATAAATCAAGTCCTTATTCTTGAGCTTCATTCTACTCTCATCGCTGATTTCCTGAATTACCTGTTAACAAATAAGACAGACACAAACAAGAAAATACGGTTGAGCCAAAAATTGCCCAGTAATTGGGAGAACAATAGTACAGGTAAAGGCTGACATACATAAAACAAAACACATACCGAACTGAAACTAAAACTAAAAACTATTGCGGATATAAACCCACGCTTAAGACCAAACTATAACTAGATGCGAAACATAATCCGATACATGATCGAGACTTATTCTAAATATACTCAAATTTAACCAAATTCATATACACATATCAAAAGGGACCAGAAATATAGCGAAACAAATATAATTACTAAACTACACGACTGTGAAGTTATAACAAAAGGGTCGTGTAATACGGAAGCACCCAGCCTAAATAGAGGGGTACACAACTAGCTAGTCCATGCACCAAGGAGACGGTGTGGGTGGCGTGCACACATTGTTCCATCTCAAACAGAAGTCAGGAGTCGGAGCTAAGATCGGTCTATACGCCTCTAAGTGGCCAAGGTACTACATAAGTACGGTCAGAGACGCCGTGAACTTTGATTACACACTGTTAATATAAGTGTCATGCCGTTGACGCCCCAACAACAAGTCAGAAATGCTCGGATAAAAGAGTACTGAACTAAAGTCATATAACTAAACATATTCAAACAGAAACATGCAACAATGAATACATATAAAACCTATGCATGCTATAAAATTAAATAACCAAATCATATGAAAAATCATATGAATATACTAAACTCAATCTGTAACTGAAATATAACAAAAATCCACACTATAAAGTGAGCGACATCGAATATAAAATAGAATAGACCAATACTGTGAGTGAAGAAAAACCAGAATTCATACTACGAAGTAACGGAAATATAATTAATACTAAAGTGAAAGAATCCAGAAACCGTACCATAATCAGAGTACAAGCAAAACAAATCAAGGCGTCCAACCAAGAAAATCATTAATATAAATATGTTCCTAATTACATTCGTTATACTTAAGCAACTTTGTGAGGTATTCCGACGACAAAAGCATCAACGTTGTTATTTAAATTAAAACTAGAATTATGCCCCCGCGTTGCGGTGGGGGCGTAAATCGTGACAGGTAACATCCATGTCACACCACCACCAAAGACAACCAACACCGAAAAAAACTCGTATAAAGAAAGAAATAAAAAAACAAAAGGACTAGACCGAACAACGATAGACGTAAAACATTGAACTACGCACGTGAAACGTAAAACATAAGAAACAATAACAAAGTCGATCTAGGAGCTGCGTGTTACGACGGGCCCGTGAAACGTGAAAAATAGGCGTAAAAACGTTGAATCATGAATACACGTTGCGACGTGTTAACTTGCAAAATTTGATCGAAATATAAAAATACAATTTATAAAATATGAAAGTATATTTGACCAAAGTTAAAAGTGAAAGGTGTTAGAATGAAATTTAGAAGATGTTAAAGCATTGTATTGGAACAAAAAAGAAGTGAAATGGAAAAACTAAAAGTGAGTATAACCCATTAAAGCTTAAGTTACAACCATTATTCATACTAAACTTGCTAATTGTATATATAAATAATTGAACTCCTAATGTTGTTTGTCATACCCCCACCCCCCCCCCTCTCTTTGGAAAAACCAACTTTCATATTAACCCTTGAAATCATATAATTACCAAATTTTGTATATATAAATAATTGAACTCCTAAGTTGTTTGTCATACCCCCCCCCCCCCCCCCCCCCCCTCTCTTTGGAAAAACCAACTTTCATATTAACCCTTGAAATCATATAATTACAAAATTAGCACAAAAGTAAGGATTTAATATATTTTTTTACAAGTTGCGTTTTCTTTTATGATTTCGAGTTTTGGGTTTCGGTTTTAGGGTTTAGGGTTCGGGTTTAGGGTTCGGTTTCGGGTTTAGGGTTTAGGGGTTTCGAGTTTCGGGTTTAGGGTTAGGGTTCGGTTTCGGGTTTCGGTTTTAGGGTTTAGGTTTCGGTTTCGGGTTAAGGGTTTAGGGGTTCGGTTTGGGTTGGGTTTCGGGTTTAGGGTTTAGGGTTTTTTGGTTTTTGGTTATTTTGTAAAAGATAAAGTGGTAAAATAAGGATATTATAAATATATATACTATTAAAATTAAAAAGATATTATAAACATTTATAATATTAATATTAAAATATTAATATTGAAAAATAAATTAATAGTAATATGATAGTTTTTAATTTGATATATGTGAGGAGTTATCAAATGAAATTAATGTTGTAGAGACTAATATGTATATATATATGTCAAGAGCTAATTGTAATTTATGTAATAAGTTCAGGGGGGAGTATATTTAGTAAAAATGGAGTAGGGAGTATGTTTAGCAACACCCTCTAATAATTATCACATTAACTTTTCTAGTATTCCAAAGATTAAGCATTCAATTGAACTCTATTTGCAAATATTAAATATAAAAACATTCATTTTATTTTGTACATGAATCTTTATTAACTTCAAATTAGTTTGAATACCAAATTCAAAACATGTGGTATCGGAAAACCAAAACAACAGCGGCGTCGAGTGATTCCTCCGATAGAACACAACTCAATGTATTTTCTAACTTGGGATAGATGGAGTCGAGTGATTCCTCCGATAGAACACAACACTAATGTATTTTCTAACTTGGGATAGATGGAGGCAAAGACAAATTGGTGAAGAGATGAAGAGTGATGGTGAAGGTTGGAGGTTGAAGATGGAGACGTAATGGGGAAACAATGTGAGATGTTACAAAACTTTTTAATTCCCTTTTTAGCCCTCCTTGTGTTTTATGCTGGAATTTCTTTTGCCGCTAAGATATAATCTCAGCCAATCAAAATCTGATCCAAGGGCTTTTAAGTAAGTTCTCCAATGAACCTACATTATATATAGGATTGGTATCGCATGATATAATATATATATAAACGAAACCATAAAAATCCTATGTGTCGCGATATGGTCGCTTCCCCTTTTCGGAGTTACTAGATTTGCTTGATTTTTAAAATAGCGGCTTCTCATGTATTTGACCCGAATTCACGGGTATGGATCTTATCAACCCAGATAATCTAAACGGGTTATAACATCTTATCAAATTAAAATATTTCACCAAATATTTGATATAAAATCCTCTAAGGTAGGATATACAAAAAATTAATATATGATTTATTTAAAAAAGATTATATTATTTAATTAAATAACCAATTTTATAGTAAAAACATGGGTCCTGGGCCTCATCAAACCTATATAGCTTTTAAACCGGGTTATAACATCTCATTTATTGTGAAATAATTTATCATCAAACCATAAATATATTATTAGCTTTCATACAATATAAAAATAATAATTCATAAAACAATATAATATTTAAAACAAATAATATAAAACAACCCTCGTAATACGGATGATAAAAACTATTGTGTATATATATATATATGGAAGAGATAATTTGAGAACTTGATAAGTTGTAAGAACTTTAAGAACTCAATATGGACCACGCATTTAATTAACGAGTATAGAACATGTGGCTGAAAATAATCATTTAAAAATTAATCAAGAGAAAAATAAAGATTTTTGATGATTACAAAGTTTAAATGTTAGTTACACATGTGTAATAAGTCGATTCGGTGTGTAAAAAATACTGTAACTTTTCTACGTTACTTACACTTACGTATTACATATGTGTAAAAGAATTCAAAAAAAATTGTTATGTTGAGTTCTTTCGAATTCTTAAAGACAAAGTGGTTCTCATAATAATCAATCATATTTATATATATTATATATATAGGGAGAGAGAGAGAATAGAGTTCATATAAAAACAATTTTTGTGAGAAGTGTGAGAAGACTTTAAAATAAAGTACACCACATAAATAGGATACTATACCATGTAAATAGTAAATTATACAACTTTCAGAAACTACCAATCTCAAACACTAGATCCTAGAACCATGGTGTACATTCATTCTTATGTTTCTCACAAAACTATTGTTTTTTACATTAATCATATTTATATATATAAGACTGTTTAAAGGGTAAGACCCGACCCTTTTACCTAATACCCTACCCGGACCCTTTACCCTTTTAGAAGAACGTGGACCCCAGACCCTTCCCTCTAACCAATAAAAGGGTCGGGTATAATAAGGGTTTCAAGGGTCCAACCCTTTACCCTTAGTAAGAAGTAATCATATCTCATTTTCTGCATTACTAGTTGCATATCTCATAAATTACTTTAATATATGAATCCTAGAATAATTATACTTTCATTTAATAACATAGTAAAGTCTAACTGCGAAGTTAAAGTTTATCAATCATTTAACTGATGCAAACATATTACATTCACAAATTACTTGTAGAGAACAATTCAGTGATTTCTCTATATATGTCTCATTCAATAGTACGACCCTTTATATTTATTTTTCTCAGTAGTTGGAATATTTGATGATACATTTATGAAATATAAACCTCTCATAAATTCAGATTAATCGTGAATTTGAGTATATCTATCTAGTAAACGGGTCAAGGGTTTGAAAAAGGACCAGACCCTTTGAACTCTTTTACCCTTTTAGGTGAAATTTAAATACCCTTTATCCGACCCATATTATTTATTCGGGTCTAATTAAGGGTTGTAAGGCCATCCTCTAGGTGAGGGGCTTCGAAGCCCCTCCCCAGTGCCACGTCAGCGCCACGTGGACACTGGGGGCTTCAAAGCCCCACCCCAAAGATGCCCCACTTTGGTGCGGGGGGCTCGAGCCCCTTAATTTATTTATTTTATTTAATAAACCAACAAATTTGTTAATAATAATTATCAAATACAAACTAATTAAAAGTAATAACATAAACATAAAAAATCAACTATTTTTAGTCGTCGTCGCCGCCACCGTTTTCTTGTTGTTTCTCCAATATGTTCAACCAAATCCGCTCAAAGATTGAAGTTCGTTTCCTTTTTCTGTGTTCTTAATAAAATAGCAAATCGCATCTTCGTTTGGTGTGTCATCGGATCCGGCGCTTCGTCGTACTCGCCTTGACATACTGCTATGCCCGAGTCCTCCAGATCATATTATGCAAGATAATACAAGTGTACATTCATTTTCGTAACTTATCCATTGTGCGGAATACGAG
>NW_027502596.1:0-23365 GCF_021521415.1 Bidens hawaiensis | reverse complement strand
CATCACTTTTTTATCCGTCCTTTTTGGATTTGTGAATAATTTATATGATATGATTACAATAACTATACATCAGAAGTAAGAAAATAACCTTTTTAAGATTATAGAGATTAAGAGTGTGTAAGAATTGTGAGAACAAAACTAACTGGTTCAAAATTTTTATCAAAGGTTCATATTTTTAACAATTATTACTTCTTAAACCATCAAGCTAACTTTTTCCTATGTTCTTTTATATTTTTAACCTCCGACTAATTTTTCTCATATGTTTATTTTAATATATAGCCTCAAACTACAACTAACTCGTTATTAATGTGTGTGGGTTCTATACAAAAAGAAATTTGTTTACTTTTTTTTTTTTAATTTCAGGAAAGACGAATAAATATTACATATCTGCGTAATATTGCTTTTCAACCACTTTGTAATAATGTAAAAGTACTTAAGATTGGAAAAACAAATGATTTATTTTGTTCAACATGATCCCGCAAACATATGTGTGTGTGTGTGTGTGTGTGTTTAGAGACAAGGAGAGAACCTGGATGCTGATGTCAGCGTATGGCCATCTTGAAAAGCCGGATTTCCCTTTGAAAATGTTTCCTTAAGAAACGAAAGCCTTCGAATCTCAACCTCCATGTAAATAGAATCCATGGGATCACCTCTAAACAATAAGAAAAAATATGTCCTGTGAATCAAAGAAACGTTGCACATGTTCCAAAGTTCAACTATGCATTTCTGCTGCCTTGCAAACTCTTGAGGCCAATCTTCAGGCGGCGAATCCATCATTGAATCTATGCCTATGCTTTTTACGCTTTTACCCAAGCCATCGCCCTCTGCTCCTGACCATTAACCTATAATAATCAACAACAACAAAATTCGGTTAATTGCAGTTAAAAGTAACCCACTTATGCCCTTTTATGTGAAACGGGCTATTTTGGGCTGAATTTCTAATTCTAACGATAAAATTTAAAAACTTAACTAAAAAGAAAACGGGTCAAACAGGTTGAGTATGTTAAAAGTAGCCCATTACACAATCAAATGTAATAAAAAAATGGCATCATTGTTTTAATTTGGTAACACTGACCCACACACCTGAATTTGGGCCCATTAAGACTTCTAATGTAATATACTAATATTTTGGGCTGCTTTGGAGTAAAGTGTGTCTTGTTGGTTAAATTATTGTTGGGTGCATGCTCCTTCATTTAGTTATTGTTTTCTATGTGTTGCTTTTTTAGTTATGCTAAAGTTCTGCTACTGTTTGTTTTTGTTTAATTCTGCTACTGTTATTTAAAATTATCATGTTTAAAAAAGATGGAATACAAACACTTTTTGCCTGATATAGTTAATACTTATTATTTTGTCATTTGATACCTTATTTTCTAAAAGCAACTTGTTTCATCCCTAGTCCATTTTGGTCAGATCCCATTTTAACCCAAACTGATTTGAAACGGTTTTAAAATGACGCAAGCTCATTACGACTAGTTAATTTATTTGACTCGAACCAACTCGACTGCTTGGCCAAACTCAATTCTTATTGTAATGAACTTTTATAGTCATATCAAATTATACAAATTATTATATGAAATTCAATAAAGGCAAGAAATCGTGAGCGAGTCAACTCAACCTGACACATTCTATTTGAACTGTTCTAAGAATATACCTATTTTGACCCATTACTCAACCCGCTTGTTTCCGATGTTTATAAGTACAAAACCTAAAAACAAAAATGGGCCTAACGTAGACTAACAAGGTCAAGGGAAGTCAAAAGCCAAACCTGGTCAAACTGAAGTTTAGCCATTTTCTTCAACCCTGCAACAAAAGTATCCACACTAGGAATATCCTCTTCACCCGAGGCTTTATTCTTCGCATCTTCCAACATCGTACTTCCAAGCGACGACTGCGAATCACTTCTCAGCAACCTTCCACTAGCGGGACCACCATACTCTGCCGCCGGAATATCCCACAGCTTTCGCCCTTCCACCCTTCCTGGAAATCCCGTTTCAAAATCATTAGGCGGCGTGTTCTCAAACTCCGGTGGGGAAGAACTCGTTACAAGACTCGTTCTACAACTCCTACTTCTCGTGAGCTTATTATTATTAAAACCCGTTACATTTGACATGTGTGACTGCACTTCTTGTTCATCATCATTATCATCATTACCAACACCATATGGTTGTGTGACGAGAGAATTTATGGTGTTTTGCAAATCTTGGAAATTTTGCTCCAGCGACCCAATGTTGATGTGGTTTCTTAAGCGGTTGTTTCGGTGGGGCCTGAAACGGAAACGGATTCGGTCTCGCCATTGGAAATGGCGGTTTGATCATTGGTGGATTCATCAGTTTCGACACATCGGACCTCTTTGCAAAAGTTGTTTGACTCGTCTTTGGTTCTTGTTGTAAACGAAGTTGTACCGGGTAACTTAATACTTGATGATTCGGAAGAATATTCTTGCGCACCTGTGTTGCCTTGTCGTTCATCCTAGAAAGAAAAATAACTTTTTAGTATAAAGAATAAATTAAAACATTTTTTTGTCTAGTTTCAGTAAAAAAAATTTACCCATTTTGTTGGAACTTGATCGTTTCTGACAGCAAGGAGCAATTCCTGGATCCTAGATTCAGCAAGATCACGTTGCTTGATGAGATCCCGGACCTCTTTCTCCAACTGCAAACATAAAAGTTAACTTATGACCCGCTCGCCTGACTTGTGTATGGGACGAATCGGGCTAGCTTTATTAACGATAAAGCATATAAAGAACTCAATAGGAAAATCGCAACATGCCCGAAGTGTATATAAGTTTTGTAATCACTTTGACCCACTAACCATTTATGAAAACAACTCAAATGTTTTTGGTCAGCCTGGCCCTGCCCGTACCAAAAATTTACCGTTTTGGCCTATCTTGGCAAAAGCAAAGAAAGCAATTTCAACACATTTACTAATGAATGGGTCGAAGTTGGCTATTTTTATCTCTCAAGCAGACATAAAAAAAAATTCCCGAAGTGTATATAAATTTTGTAATCAATTTTGACCCACTAAATATTTTTAAATAAAAAGTAAACTTTTTTGAACAAAAATGTGTTTTTGATCACCTGGCCTGGCCTGACTCAAAAGTTGACCATTCTGGCGAAAGTAAAGAAAGCAATTTCAACACATTTACTAATGAGCTGGTCGAAGTGTTTTGGGACAACCTGGCCCATAGCATTTCACTTATATATGTATCAAATTGGGTTACTTTTACTAAAGGGTCAAACATGTAACAAAAAAAATAATAAGAAAACACAAAAACATTGCCCAAAGTATGTATAAATTTTGTAATCACTTTTGACCGACCATCTATTTATGAATAAAATATAATTATGAAAAAAAATCGTTTTTGGTCAACCTGGCCCAGCCGGTACCAAAAAATTCGTTTTGGCCCGTTACCCAACCCGCTAATTCTATGGAGAAAGGGTGAACCATACTTTTTCAATCTGCTGATCTTTCTTCCTAAGTAGTGCTGAATAATCAGGCGGTGCGGGTGTTCTAAGCTCGTTTTCCAAACGAGCCAATTCTTTTTGCAAATGTTTAACCAAGGCCTTATCAGACATAACAACATTAACTTGTGCATTTGTTGTTACTTCTTTTGCACAACTTGCAAATAAAAGAGTATTTTTAGATTGCTCAACGTGCTCTCGGGCTGGGCTTAAGGTGCAGATAATGGCAGTCCGTGCGTTTCCTCCCAAACAAGGCTGCAGTATACGTGTCAGCTTCGAGTCTCGGTAATTAACGTGCCATGTTTGCCCTTGCTGCAATTGTCATCAGGGTTCAAAGTTACTTGCTTAAAAAGAAATCATTTGAAAATTATGAGAACATGATCTAAAATTGATTATATGGGTTAAAATCGATACTTATGAAACCAAGGAAATCAATTCGTAACTGATATAATCGAACTAATCGAACCTAACTCAACACTGACGGTTTAGTTTAATGTTTTTCAAAAACCGTATTTCCGGTTCGGTTTTGCATGTGTCGTGCCGTCAACCGAAAAAACCAAACTGAACCTGAAAAAACCGACTTTAGTAATTAAATTTACATTTATAAATGGTGTAGCGCAAAAATTTTAGGTCCAGATGTCTAATAATCAATTAATCATTAACTGACAAAAAAATAGGCGCAAATAATTTCAGCTTAAAAATTTCAAGCCCATATGCCAAAACTGAAATATCCGAAACTGAACCAACCCCATTGTGAAACCAAAACCGAACGTTTCAAAAACCCAAAAAACCAAATTTTTGGTTTCTGGTTCGGTTTGAGCCCAAACCAACCCTCACACACCCTGACTACTTCAACGTGTAATGTTAGCAACAAAATTTTAGAGAGAAAGAAAAAAAAAATTCTTATATAGAATAATTTTCACTCCCAAATTGGAGTGTTCTTTTATTTTAAAAAATATAGAATCTTTGACCAAAAAGTCAAACCTTAGCTTTCGAATGACGGTGGAAAGTGTCAATAAGCTTCGGTTTATGTGGCAACCTTCTTTCAATCTTTGCCCAACAGATAATGCCTGAGCTGCACGCTCACTTCCAGCAAGATCAACAAAGTTCTGCATATTATATTAATATAACCCAATTATATCTTTTAAAAACTAAAAATGCTCCAAAAAGAAGGGTAGTATTGTAAATACCACACTAGCCGTAAGCTTTGTCGACTTATCCTTCCCTATGAACTCATTAGCTGAACTCTCAATCGTCTGCAAAACACCAAATATATCATGATATAAATGTTATAAAGTTCAAAAGGAATTGTATAATTGTGCATACATGTGTATATATGCATGTTTATAAATTATAATAAATATAAAATAGTGTAACTAAAGAATGTTGCATACCAGTCTTAGAATTTGGTGAGATCTTGAACTTGTTTCATTGAGGGAGGTCTCACCAACTTTTCTTTGAGCTGCAAGTAAAAACAGCAAGAACCGTATTGTGACACTTTTGGTACGGGTGAAAACAGGTCGGGTCGAGTTGACCCGTAACAATTTTAGTTGACCCTTTATAAAAAAAATTATAAATGATGCGTGTGAAAGCAAAGATGTATTAAGAAACATCAAGCAACTTCCAACCTATTTGGCCCATTAGAAATAGATGGAACTAGTTGAACCACGACAAAATCCTTCGAGTCAAACTAAAAAGCCAACCTTTGGCAACAAAATTAGATGGCATGGTTGAAATTGTTTTTTAATGAAATGATTCAGTTGTTTTCATAATAAGTTGTTCAAGAAAAAGACAACTTATGCTTATAACTTTTAAAACATCAATAAACAAAACTGTGTGTTATTTTCTTAAAAAATAAATTGGTAAACTAATGAAGATTACTATTCTTTTCACCTTCACAAATGGACAAAAGTTGCTTAAAATGGCTCCAATCCCTTAATGTTTCCTCTGTAAGTTTCTCTATAATTGTCCCTTTCTGAGATATATAAAATAATATTAATAAATAAGTATTGTAAATCCATTGATACATTAATGGACATGAAACACTGAAACAACCTCCGGATCATCCAAAACCCTAAGTGGAATATTATCCGTGCTTAGAAGGTCTCTTATGGCTTCATTATAGATTTCAATAGCTGAAAATTTCAAAATAAACGCCCTTTCTTCATGCTAAATAGAAAGTAAAAAACAAAACCGTTATTTCAAGAAAAAAGAAGTTGAATTTGAAAATAGAAAACATAAAGATATAAAAAGTTTTGTACTTTTTGCATATATGCGTATATATCTGCCACGGTGTACTCGGTTATCCCGGTCATTGTGTATGTCTTCCCACTGCTTGTTTGACCGTATGCAAAGATGCTTGCTGAACATAGTCAAGAATTCAATGGTCAAAGTAAAAGTCAAAGTCTGGTCAAGGTCAACAGCTAATGAAGGGGCTTACAGTTTATGCCACTAACAACCGAAAGTGCAATCCCTTTAGCTCCTTCGTCATAAACTTGCCTAGTTGTTGCATCACCACTAAATACTCGGTCTGTTACCATAAAATGAGAAAAATAAAACAAAAGGAAAAATAATCATTAATTAAAAATATATGCATTTTTAAATCAAACGCGCATGGCAATTATTTTATCTTTATTTTTTTGTAAGAAAATCTTTGTGAATAATTGCTCTTTAATTGTCTAGACAAACTTTAGCTCCTAAAAATGTTACAATTGACCAAGATCTCCACTATAATTAGAATCCTAAAACAAAATTATATCATAGTAAATGGCATTTTACTCTAATGAGAATCCTAAAACAAGAATTAATAAAAAAAAGTAAGAAAACACACCTAATGATCCAATCCCATGAAGAGGACCATGAATTTACCAACCACTATATTGCAATACTTGCAAGATCACAAACCAATTAGACTCAAAACTTTATGTCCTATCAAATGGCATTCAAGTTTTACCAAAAACCCTAAAGAAAGATGAAAAAAATCAAGAAAATTCACATACAATTAGGCAATATACTTTTTACTTAAACCATAAGTTAATATCAGAATCTGGCCATTAATGTATAAATTAAATGAAACAAAGTTAGAAGATCCAATTTCCAAAAATAACCATAAATTTATTTGCAAGATCACAAACCAATTGGCTTCAAAACTTATATCATATCAAGTAGCAATTGATATTTATCAACAATACTTGGAAGAAAACAAGAAAAGATTCAAAGAATTGGCAAAATGTTACTTTTAGCTAGAAGTGTTAAACCATAATATATGATCAGAACCTGAACACTAATTGGCATCAAAATTGATAGATCAAAACATCAATTGGATTCAAAACCTCATGTCAAATGATGTCTAACTTTTTACCAACAACCATAGAAAAACATACAACTAAATTAAACACACACCCCCCCCCCCCCAAAAAAAAAGCACTTGACTTACCAAATGAATAAGCAGTTGGGAACATGGATCTTTCCTGCAAAGTATTCCTAAACAGAACAGTAGTATCATTGATGCATTCCCAATCTGAAACATCATTTCTTGAAATTTCCTTGTCATTCAAAGGCCTCAATCTCACCAGCACAAGAATCTTCTCCTCTCTTGCATTCTCCTCCATCTTCTCCCAATTCATCAGCTCTTCACCACCAATTGCACCCATTTTCTCACTCAGTATTTCAACCCAAAATCAAATTCCATTTTTTTTAACTATGCAGTGACAGTTAAGATGTTAAAAGCAAAGTGGTTGTTGCTGCTTTGCCTAAAATAAAAGAGAGAAAGCACCAGCACTTGTAGTCCCACATGTCATCAAGCAACTTATCTGCACAAAAAGGCCAGTTTTTTTTTTCTTTTTAAGATAACATAATATAAAAACCATAAAACAATAATAGTTAAGATCCAAACTTTAAAAAGGGATTTTTAGAGCATAATGATGGGGGGTTTGTTGGGTGATTAAGAACTTTGCTTAATCTTAATTCTCAAGCTTGAAAAAATAAAAAAAAAAACCCCAATTTTTTAGCACCATACAACAGAGATCCTTAAGAGGACCCTACCCTGCTATGCTTGAAAACTAAGTAACCAACCCCCCATTTTCTTTTCTTTAAAAGGCTTGGAAGCTTCACAGATAGTGGGTCCCACCCCACCTTCTTGCTCTGTTTTTTCCCCAAGTAAAACTGTAAATTAAAACCTAAGAATCAAAACTGTAGTTCGATTTCACAAAAACTCATCTGGGTTTAGCTTAATTTTTAAAACCGAATAATAAACCCACCACGATCTCCGTGAACACAAACCGCTCTCTCTCTCTCTCTACAACCTTACTAAATTTCAACTGGGATTTGCTGCAAAATTATTAATTTTTCATTAATTAAAGGTTTTGCTGTTTCCAGAGCTGAAAACACTATATCCAGAGTTAGGTACAAGTGGAATAGGGTAACGAACTGTTGCGTTATTAGGTACTTATTTCTGTTTGGAAATTTTGTATCTGGAAAAATTATTTACCTTTGCTTAACGTCTACTTTGTTTTGGGTTTAATTTTTTTATTTAAATTTCTGGGCCACGTGACTTGCAGAATTTCGGTGAATTTAATATTGTGTGTGTGTGTGTGTGCAGTGCACCGTTAGTATTAGAGATCTTTTCGAGGCACGAGATTCTCCGCTGATTAGTAATAGTGGGGGTCCACCGTACAAGTCTTTGATGCATGATCCTACCACGTTTTGACATCCTATGCATCCATGGTTTATGGTAAGTGGTTGTGGCATTGAGATTATTATGCTTTTACTTTGTCATATTCGGGAGTTACTCGATATCGGTTTTTTAAAAGCTTGAATTAAGACGAGTATAAACAAGCTCGAGGCTTACAATAAGTTTGTTTAATAAACAAGCTCAAGGGCCAAGCCGGAGTTTCGCTTATTAAGCTCGAAGTAGCTCATAAACCTAAATGGCGTATTTTTAAAACTTTTGATCGGAAAAATAAAGAGCCGATCTCGAGCTTAAAAAACGACCAACCTCAAGCATTAGGAAAAGAGCACGAAATGAGCAGAGGTTTTGCTCTCGTAAGTTAAAATGAACGAAACTTGAAACTGGTTGAGCATGGCTCGGCTCATATAGTTTGTACCCGTAGTTACAATTTACGAAGTATTCCATTTTTATTATTTAATAATAGTAAACCGTAATGGAAAAGCTTCAATAATGAGTTTTTATTTTTTGTTAAATATAAGAGCCTTTTAAATCATGATTATATTTAGGAAATGGGAATAGAAGGTGCATCTACCTTACCAAATGTTTGTTCAACTATGTAGTTAGTCCATCTAATCATGCAATTAAATGATATAAAATAGGAAAATAATCAAACAAATAGCGTTTTGATATGTGAATTAACAAAGTTTTATATTTTTATACTGCTCTAAAGAAATAGCACATGGCTTTATTAAATCATCCACACAACAATTAATACTCTCATAAAATATTGGTTAGAAAACGTCATGTTATATTTTATTTGAGTTTTTTTCTTACAAGAATTTAAATTAAAAACCTTCCACGCTTAGAAATTTCTAAGAGGGAGAAATTAATGAATTTTGCATACCAAGTAACCGACGTGTTTCAATTTAAAGTTATAACTAGCATGGAGGACTCGCGCGTTGCGCGGGTCATTGTATAGTATATAAACGATTAAACAAAAAACACACTTTAGGATTGGATTCCACGACAAAATCAAGGTCTATCGACCCCTAATCTATGATTCCCCTGCTTCATCATCCCAAAGGTTGCCCAAAAGTTGTATATGATAATTTTTGTGCCTTGAACCTTATGAAAATCAAACTGCAAAATAAACAAAAAGAAACAAAAATATTGACATATCTACATGAATAAATTGGGTCTATTGTCTCCTAAAAGAACATTTAATTAATATTTAGGGTAACATTATCTTTCGTAGAAGACCAAAAATTTGCCAAAAAATTAGCACCACTCATTGTAAACTTAATGCTAGCAGTTAGCACCCATTTGGCACCCCTATATATTGGTAAACATAATAAACACATAATATTAGTGGGCATTCGGTAAAGATTCTAACCACCCAAAACCCGACCCTTTTATACAACACTAAACATATTAAAAGCAAATGAGTCGATGTTGACAAACCTAAATGCACCGCTGCGCGTTACGCGATGTTTGCAACAAAGCAATACTTACAATCTAAATTAGAGAATTCCATGTCACCAAACAGACTATAATTATAATAATAATAATAATATATTATATGATTCTAGATCTCAAAATTTCCATATATGTAAACTTTAAAATCCAATTATTTAATTTACCTTCAGAATATATGAACAAAAGGGTAACTAACGTTGCATTTTCTCCATATAATTCGTTATCTTCCAGTCCACGTTTGCATTCCCATGAACTTGTTTTCTCCTTGAAATTGTAACCTGCATATATGACAAAACAATACACAAATGCACACAAAAAACGACTCACCCAATCTAACCCTTTCCAATCAATACCAAAAATTACCCTTTTGACCATTTTGACTTTTGGGTCAACGAAAAAAACACATAAATGACAAAAGTATAAAAAAATCCTAGATGTAAATTAAAATTCTCAAAGGTCACAAAGCCAAATAGCGGATCATGCCTATACTGAAGATTCAACCAACAAAATAACAACATAAATAAAATATAAAGAATGTACAAAAAGAAAAAAAAAACACATTCCCTCTTGAACAGGGGCCATCTTATAGCATGTGCGAGCTAGGCAATTATGCAAGGCCTATTGAGGCTTGAGGCCCATAATTTTTTAGTTCCTTTGAATATATTTTATATATTATATGAGTTTTTTTATTTCTTTTAATATATTTTGAGGCCCATATTTAAAATTCGTGCAAATCCCACAAAGACCATTAAGCTCTTGGGGACGGCCCTGGTTTTGAACTAAAGGCTCAGGTGGTTATGGACTCACAAAAGATCTCAATAAGTTGCCACAAAAGATATCATCATAGCTATAAAATGATTTCGAGAACAATTTTATTTCAGTCAATAGAACCAATTCGATGTTATCGTGAAAACCATAGGCTCAGATGTGTAATTGCGAGATTAGCATGGTTGCAAATACGTGGTTGCATAGTTCAAGACCATGCCATCCGGATGATGCCACGCCACGATATGCAATGTTCCAACCTTCGCCGTTATGGTAAACTACATAGGAATAAGATAATCTTAGCGATCGCCACGCCACCAGTAACAGCGACCTAGAATTACACGGCTACGCCATCCACACTATCGGGCCCAGCGTCACAAAACAGCGCAGCCAACACACCACCACCACCTAAAGCTTCCTAACAGAGCCCAGCAACAGTAGGTGGGCGTACGGTTATGGACGAAGGTCATGGTGGCGACATGGAAGACAGTGGTACCATAGCTCGAAACCAAGCATTTCATCAAACAGTTGGCATGCACTAAAGTTCAGGAAGCAAGAAAAAAATGCAAACACTAATGTGACACTTGTAAACTTAAACATCCAAGACCCACACAAAAGAAAACCCAAATACAGGGGAATCAACATACAAAGAAGAAAATATACGTACCAGCATAGAGAAAACAATCAATAGGAGCGTTGTGTTGAAACAAAGGAACGGAAACAAATAAAGTATTTATTAAAATGATTCAAGGGATCAGCAAGATTGGCTCTCATTACATCATATCCCATGTTTGTAGGGTCAAATATTTGGTTTCCATTGCCTCAACAATTACAGCCATTGATAGTTTGTTTACTTTAATTAGTATCATTGTATAATAGTATAGCTAGAGGTTTTGTTTCTCTTGTAAAACAAGCTCGTGCAATATAAAATTTCCTTTCAATACAATTTGTCTTTCAATTATCTTTGATAAGATGGTATCAAAGCATGGTTTTTATTGACCTGCTCATCATCTACCAAGTTCACAATCAGTCACAACCCACAACCTGTCACCATGTCCGAAGACGGTAACAGTGACCTATCCTTACAACTTGCCAATTTTCTCAAACATGGGATAAATTCCCAACCAAAAAGCCTCAAACTTTCTGATAGCCTACAGATTAATCTCAAACTCAATAGCCAAAATTATGCACTATGGACCCGAATGATTCGGGTTGCCATAGGCGGAAAATCGAAAGCCTTGTGGAAACATTTAAACTCAAATCCGCCAAATCAGAATGATGAAACCTATGAACAATGGGAACAAGACGACTTAGTCGTTTTTTCGTGGCTTATCCAAAATATTGAACCGGTGCTTGCAGGAAACCTAACCGAGCAAAGTCATTATGGGATGCTTTGGTGGTCACCTATAGCAGTGGTAGAGACAAGTTGCTGCAGACATTCAACCTTCACGTTAAAGCTAATGACATCAAACAGAATGAAAATTCTCTTGAAGATTTTTGGATTACACTACAAGGGATATGGCCCATGAAATGCCCAGTAGACATCCAAACATACTCCAAAATAAGGTCAGAATAGAAACCTTTTCAATTCTTAAATGCCCTAGACCGAAAATATAACCCGGTTGGGACCCCTCCCAACTGCAGAGGCACCAGAATATTTTGGGAGCAACGTCTACTGAAACAGGAGGGATTGGGCTTGTATCAAAGAGTAATCGACGGGAATAAATCGAGTAAAGAAGACAAGTCTCACCTTAAGTGGTATGACAAAACATACCAAAGAACAATGCTTCAGGCTTGTCGGTTATCCCGGGTGGTGGTCCGATGGTCACAAAAAGGGCACCAGACAGGAGACGGGTAAAGCTACCTCCGCCGTGGGTAACAGTGAAGCCGCCAACACGAGTAATAATGATCAAAATCCTACTGGTTTTGGGGGAGTGGCTATGGCGCACGATGAAGATGAACAGGGTGATTTTTCCATGACCACAGGTATTGGGTTTGAGAGTGACATCTCAGACCCTACTATAGCTTTGCTATTGGTAGGATATACTGATTACGATGATGATGATGATTGACATCTCGAAAGCCCACTGTTATCCCCATTTATATAGCTTTTGAAGATTTAGAGATGCTAAAAGCCACCACTAGTTTTGATTACTTTATTAAAAAACATTTCATGAATTGCAAAAATTACCCAAAGTCTAGTGGCATGGCTTTTATGTCTCAAAATTATAATGGAAGAAAACAGGAACAACCGTGGATACTTGATTGTGGGGCCACCGATACCATGAGTTACGATTTATCAGATTTCACCACATCAACCAAGCTTACAAAATCATACATACAAGTGGCAAATGGAGAAATAATGAATGTGAAAAATGGAGGAACAATTGAAATTTCTCCTAACGCTCAAACTTTCTAATTGTCTCTATGTTCCCTCACTATCATATAAACTCCTATCAATAACTCATGTAACAAAAGAGTTAAATTGTTCGGTCCTTATGCAACCCACGTTTTGTATTTTACAAGATAACAGGACTGGAGCGATCATTGGGCGTGGCACTGAAAGACAAGAGTTGTATTACGTGGATGAGGTGACTCAGAGTGGTACCGCAATGCTTTCTCATGGAACAATAGAACGTGAAGCCTGGCTATGGCATAGAAGATTGGGGCATCCATCTACGGGTTATTTGCATATTTTATTTCCTAATATATTTCCTTCCAGTTGTAAGACACATTGTGAGACTTGTATGTTAGCAAAAAGTCATCGAAAAACCTTTAAACCAAATAACACAAGGGTTGATTTACCTTTTTCATTAATCCACTCAGACGTATGGGGTCCCGCTCCAATCATTGGGGGACAAAACCTTCGTTTTTTCGTGATATTTGTGGATGATTGTACACGAATGACGTGGGCGTACCTATTAAAGAATAAATCTGAAGTCTTTGAAAAATTCAAGATTTTTTACACCATGATCCAAACTCAATTTCAGAAAAACATTCAAACTTTTCGCTCAGATAATGGAGGGGAATTTGTTAACACCGATATGAAAATTTTTTTCCAAACCAAAGGCATAATTCATCAAACCACCTGCACTCATACTCTAGAACAAAATGGTGTCGCGGAGCGAAAGAACCACATATTGTTAGAAATAACCAGGGCCCTTCTAATAGAATCACACGTTCCAAAGGTTTTTTAGCCAGAAGCCCTTGCTACTGCCACTTATCTTATTAACCGTCTGCCCACTCAAATCCTAAAAATAAAAACCCTGTTACAAGTCCTTTTAGAGACCATAAAACCTCCCTCCATTCTTACCACTATGAACTATGATTTTCTTGAAACCGAGTATTATTATGCTTCCGAACACAATGGTCATGGGGAGAGAGAATGTCTTGACACATTAAGCTGGTTAAGATACGTGACCTATGAAGAAGGGAGAAGCCACCAAAATGAACCTCGTCCCTCCACACATACAGAAGACCCGAATATCAGTGTCACCCAAGAAACCGCTCCCAACTTGATACCGAGGTAAGTAATAGCCCACCTGATCCTATTATTCTACCCGACCTTGTTGAAATCCCTGAAAAAATTACTAACGAAACAATAGAACAAGATGATAGTATACAGGAACAAGAAAATTCTCCCATACAAGAAGACGCAACAGGAAGATATGAGTTGCCACGAAGAATAAATCGGGGAGTCCCACCTAAAAGATATTCTCAAGAAAAGGTGTCTCGGGAAGTAGATACCCTATAGCTAACATAGCCAATGGAAATTTATCCATGGAGGCCAAAGCTTTCTCCTTGTCTTTGTATGTTAAAGAAATTCCTACAAACACAGAAGAATCCTTGCAATCAAAGCACTGGAAAGAAGCAATTGAAGATGAGATGAGAGCTTTGATAAAAAACAACACATGGGAAACATGTGTCTTGCCATTAGGGAAGAAAGTAGTTGGGTGTCGTTGGGTCTATACAATTAAATATAAACCCGATGATACAATTGAAAGATACAAAGCTAGGTTGGTAGCTAAAGGCTACACTCAAACGTATGGGATTGATTACTCTGAAACTTTTTCTCCGGTCGCAAAGATTAATACGATCAGAGTTCTTTTTCCCATAGCTGCAAATAAAGAATGGCCACTTCACCAGTTTGATTTCAAAAATGCTTTCTTACATGGAGAGCTAAAAGAAGAAGTTTATATGGAAGCTCCACATGGATTCACAAATAACTTTGGAAAAAGAGAAGTATGTCGTCTAAAAAAAATCTCTTTACGGCTTAAAACAATCCCCTAGAGCATGTTTTGGCAGGTTCACCTTAGCCATGAATAGCTATGGATTCAAGCAAAGTAACACCGATCATACACTGTTTCTCAAACATAGAAATGGCCTCATAACCTATCTAATAATTTACGTCAATGATATGATTATTACAGGTAATGACCATGAAGAAATGGCTAGACTAAAGAAGAGCTTGTTTACAGAGTTTGAAATGAAAGACCTAGGGAGGCTTAAATACTTTCTTGGAATTGAAGTTCTAAGATCGAAACGGGGAATCTTCATGTGTCAAAAGAAGTATGTTCTTGACTTACTAGCAGAAGTTGGTATGATCGATTGCAAACCAGCAGATACTCCTATGGTTGTAAATCAAAAGTTTTATATGGAAGAAAATGCAGAGGAAGCGGGCAGAGGAAGTGGACAAAGGAAGATACCAACGAATGGTAGGAAAACTGATATATCTCTCACAAACTCGGCCCGATATAGCATATGCTGTAGGAGTGGTAAGTCAGTTTATGCATCAACCCCAGAGTGCTCATATGGAAGCAGTCTTAAGAATTTTGAGATATCTCAAAGGGACGGTTGGCCATGGAGTCTTGTTCAAACCTAATGGGCATCTAGAAACTCAGTTGTACACCGATGCAGATTGGGCAAGAGATAAGGGCAATCAAAGGTTAACATCAGGATACTTTACCTTGGTTGGTGGAAATCTTGTTAGTTGGAGAAGCAAAAAACAAAAGGTAGTGGCTCTTTCAAATGCTGAAGCTGAATTTAGAGGTAGAAACAGGGGGTTAACTGAAGTACTATGGGTAAGAAGGCTCTTAACTGAGATAGGGTATCCACCACAAGAAACTAGTGAGATTATATGTGATAATAAAGCAGCCATCCAAATTTCAGAAAACCCAGTACAACACGATCGAACGAAGCACATAGAGGTAGATCGAAACTTCATTAAAGAAGTTGGAAGCAAAAATCATCGCACTACCATTTGTTCGGTCAGAAGACCAACTTGCTGATATTTTAACAAAATCCATAAGTGAAGGAATCCTACACAAGTGTCTAGACAAGTTGAATTCTGGAATCCCACTATTCAACTTGAGGGGACGTGTTGAAACAAAGGAATGGAAACAAATAAAGTATTTATTAAAATGATTCAAGGGATCAGCAAGATTGGCTCTCATTTACATCATATCCCATGTTTGTAGGGTCAAATATTTGGTTTCCATTGCCTCAACAATTACAGCCATTGATAGCTTGTTTACTTTAATTAGTATCATTGTATAATAGTATAGCTAGAGGTTTCGTTTCTCTTGTAAAACAAGCTCATGCAATACAAAATTTCCTTTCAATACAATTTGTCTTTTAATTATCTCTTGATAAGACGTTGTGTACCATCACCATTGTCGTTGCCTAGGGTTTCCAAAATGGAACCCGGCAACATATAGAAAACCACATGTATCAAACTAACAACCGAACCGGCAACACATAGAGAACCGTCTCCAAAACGTAATCCACAGCCAAACATCATCGTATTACATCCTAAATCGCCGTTCCAGCCGACAGACACGGTGAAACATCACTGTCTTACCTCCCTCACCGCCGCCTAGGATTCTAATATGGAATACGGCAACAGATGATCGCCACCTAGGATTCAGATTTGGAATCCAGCAACAACCAACATCAGATTTCATGAACCTAGAGAGAGAAAACCCTTTCACAAATGGTTGCAGGGAAGAAATGCAAAGAGAGGGAGAGAAAGCCTGTTAACAAACGTTGGCTGCTGGACAGAGAACAGGTGTACAAGCAGAGAACAGGTGTACAGGATCACACATACGTGTAAGTCATACAACATCACTAAGAAAGTACAATAATCTTTGCATAAAGCACAAACAGTCAATGCATTAAAGTAAATGAACAGGAACAATAAGAGAGGGTGAAGGCTTTGCAAATTAAAATATATAATAATTGCGAGAAGAAAGTCATAAATAGTGTTGTAAAAATCCCGACTAGGTTTCGATTAATCCTTGATTAATCGCTAGTCCCAACTTTACTGATTAATTTATGGTTAATTGGAAAATTAATCGATCAATGGTCAAATCCGGCCAAAATCAACGGTTTTCGGCACGATTCCTGCAAAAATTAGCAGTTATCAGCGAAATTCCAACCAATTTCCGGCCAAAATGTGTTTGCGTATGTATAAAATTGAAAATTACATATAAAAAATTGTGCGTGTATATATAAAATTGAAAATTATACATTAAAGTCCGATTCGATTAATCATGATTAATTGTTAGTCCCCACCCCACCGTTCGACTAGCGACTAGTGATTTTTACAACACTGGTCATAAATAAGAAGCCAGAAAAATAGAATCGAAAGTAAAATCTTTGTTATCAAATTTCAAACCAAACACAGCCTCATTTCGAGTATTCTAAATAAACCACCAAGTAGTTCACCTCAACCGTGTCCTTTTTCTTCTTCACCCACCTAGCCAAATCCAACCAGGTCATAATGTTACATGTTTTCTTATTGTTTCTCATATTTATTAGGTCTTTGACTTGTTTTTTTTAATTGGGATATTGAATATTAATAACTTGAACTTTGTTCCATTTGTCTGCCCTAAGCCCAATTTAGCGAGTTTTTCACTAACCGTGTTAGCCCAGTTAGTTTTGCTAACGTGGACCATGACATGTACGCTTATATGAAAACAAAATCATCTTGATTAATATGTGGATGATGACGTAAATGATTAATGATTTTGTCACATAAGCGGTCCATCTAATGAAAAACTCATTGAAGGAAAATAGGTTAAAAATTAGGACTATTGTAATACATTTTTAAAGTTGTGATTTGTCACAACCAAGAAAACAAAGTTTGAATTACTAAAATCCAAAATCCTTTAACTTAGACTCATCTGCCATAAATCTATAATCACGGAAGAAAGTGATTTTTTTCCCATGTTGAGAATATTTTACGGCCGAATATCGGAGTGAATTTCACAAAACTATGTGTTATTTAAACTTTTTTTAATTATATAAATTTATTATGATATTATTAAACAACATATTAAATTAAACAATTTAGTTATCATTCTTATCTAAAATGCTGCTGTTACGTCAAATGTCAAAACGATAAAATGCGCTTTTCATTTTCCTTTGAATAGTTAAAAAATAAATAAACAAATCTGAATGTCAACTATAGTTTTTTGCTTTAATTATTTTATTATTGATAAAGAATGTTCAAACTAAGATTTTATTAATACCAAAATATATATAATATATTTCTTTTCTTGTAATAAAATCCTTTCAAAGAATAATTATATAGATCCAACAAATGGGATGCTTCATACATCTCATTGTAAGTGTTACTGATCGTATGAGGTTTGAGTCTAGGATTATATGCTAATAGTCATATCCATTTTCATATCTCATATTCAACCAACAAAATGTTTTATCAATTTCCTCCCTTTCATTAAATAGATAACTATTTAAATCCAAAACAATGATATTACCGATGAGTTAATCAAAGAAAAAATGACTGGTGTCACAAATAATGTTATTGAATATTTTATTTGAATTTTCAATTTTCATATATATATATATATGGGTTTAAATATCTTCATTTCACAAATTTAATTTTCGGGTTCAATTATGATACCGTAATGAACTTAACTGATACCGAACAAATTTGCATTTACCAGCAACTGCAACACTCAGGCTTTACCAATACAGCGTTTTACCGATTTTTGTTATTACTATGTTTTTGGGTTTAATTGCAATACCGTAACGAACCTAACCAATACCGACCGGATAAACTTCATTTTAAATATACTTATACGACTGACAATACTATTCTAGGTATTTAGTATTTTTTTTGGCTTCAGCGCTGACATCGTGATGAAATTTTATCAACCGAATTCGTGTTACTTTTATTGTAACTTGTACGTGTGTCGATATTGTTTTGGGCGTGTCGATATTGTTTTGGGCGTTTACAGATTTTAATTTTAGATTAAATGTCGGTGCAGTATACCAACTTAATTAATGTGGTTGTGTAACTTGGCTGATTTTGTTACCCCGTTATCAGCGAGAGTGGAAATAGATTACCAATTCCACGAACATTTTTCCGAATGACACGGCACGTGTAACATAACATATGGTGGCAGCCATCATTGGAATTGATAAAGTAAAATGGATAAAATAGAGAAAGCATAATTCCAAATAAAGGTTGGTACCCGTATCCCAGAGTCAAGGCTTCACACCCAATAAACCGAATAAAGAGTGTGTGTTTTTTTTTCTTTCTTTTCTTTTTTTTTTTGAAGAAAAAGAAAAAAAAAGCTTAATGGTTATTAAAAGGAGTTGAGTAAGGTTTTAGTTCTTAAGGTTTACTCATAATCTCGTTTTGTTAGATATTGTGGACCAGTTCGGTTAAATCAACGTGGTTGACCGAGTTATGATCCGAGAAAGTTATACCTTGGTAACGAGCATAAAATCCGTTTAAGTTAGTTAACCGGTATTTACTAATAATTATAACAAGATGGTGTTATTTATGGACTGTGCTAGAGATGGGCTTAGGGGGCTCGGTTAGGATTAACTAGTTTATTATAAGTAGTTAACCTAAGGAGACTTTGAGGACATGAGTTTTAACAAAACCCTAGCCACCAAGTTCTCTCTCAAGTCACCCACTCCACCACCGCCGGCCACCGCCACTGGTGAACAGCTGCCGCCGCTATCGTCTAGCACCGCCGCTGCCTTTCGCCATTGTCGTGAGCTGCTACTGTTGCTACCTTGAGCCACCGCCGCCGCTGTCCAGCCATTGCAACTCACCATCGCCGTTGCTGCTACCTCCGTGTGCCGCCACTATTGGGTTTCATCTTGTTTGGTCACCTAGCGTAACTTGTTAACCCTTGGTGTCTCGACCGGTTATTCATTAACTGAGCTAAATTAAATATTGTCGGTTTATGATCATATTTAATTTGGTTGTTTTGATTTGTACTCTTAGGTGGTGTTTGTTTTTTGCTAAAAGATCTTCCTAGCCTCTTATGTCTGCGCCGCGCAGACCTTTAGGCTTGAAGACTTTTTGTTTTTCTGAAGAAATTTCATTAAAAAACGTCTTCGCGCCCTCTTATCCTAAAAGACAAGGACCAACCTCTTTTCTCAACTTCTGCATCTTCTATCTTATTCCAAACCCTAGCCCCCTTTCATTCTACCTTCTCCTTCCCTTCATCTCCCCCCTACCATCTCCTTTCATCTCCTCCCCAACCTCCATAACCGCGACCTCCACCACCGACGACCTTGACCACCGCGAACTCCACCACCAGCGACCTCCATTGTCACGCCGCATCGCCGCTGCTCCACTACCGCACCGACAACCCCATACCTCTGCCGCCCTTCGCCTGCCGTATGTCCGTCGCCCACTGCCACACATCCACAACTCCGGTCCGTGTATTATTATTTTGTTGATTTGTGTACTTTACCTATATTTGTATGATTTGTGATGTAGTCGGTTTGAATTTGTGTATTGGATTATACTGTTGAAAGTTTGTAATATCGAATTTGTTGAAATCAGGTTTAATTGATGTTCATAGACTGATTATTGATGTCATGTTTATCAATTTAGGTTTATTTTGTGTAAATGAGCTTGAGTTTGGCTTGTTTTGACTTACGAGATCTTGAGAGTTGTTTTTCAATTATTGTTGAATGTTTATTAGTTATTTATTTGAAGAAATTGATTTGTTGAATTATCATTAGTTTTTGTTCAATTAATTAGTTTGCATAATTGTCCAATTATCATTAGTTTTTTGTTCAATCAATATCTGGGTTTAATTTTTGATTGCTTTAACTGATATCACACAAATAAACTTATTAAACTGAATTACAAACCATATTAGTTGGGCTTATTAGTGTTAGATGATTATCGATGATCATCGATACACTAATTAGTAGTTTTATGTTCAAATGGGTGACATTTAGATGTTAATTGATTTCATCTTTGACTTTCTTAATTGCAGAATTAATTTTGACTTCGACTGTTTGATAGTCAAACATTCGTATAATGTATCATTCATTAAAGTATAACAAATGTGAAGACATTCGTTAAGGGATTGTTAACGAATGCTACAATCTCATAACGAATAAGCCTATTCGTTGGTTTTCTAATGAATGATCTTTAATGTATAACGAATGATTCTTTATTCGTTAAAGTATAACGAATGTGAAGACATTCGTTAAGGTAACAAATGATTTCCTTATTCGTTAAAAGTATATTAACGAATGATACTTTATTCGTTAAAGAAATGATAACGAATGAGGTGGTTATCGTTAGTGTAAGGGTAAAATTGGAATTAATGATATTAATGTAATTGTTTTGACAGGATGGACGAACATATGCAAGATATTGTTCAAGAGCCAGCTCCCGAGCAACAACCTGAGCCAGCTGTTCAAGTTGCTGAACCCGCTGCTGAACCAGAACCCGAGGTTATATTACCATTGTAAGATTGGGATAGCAAACATAATATCTGTGCTTTCCTTGAAGACGATTTCTTTGGTACAGCGATGTTTGGTGGAATTATCAGTTTTCTCAAGCGATCAAGTTTCTACGCTGCTATCTCTACCGATACCTACATACATCGGAGTATTTTTCGAGCCTTTTGCAACACAACTAGATATGTTGAGGGGGAGAATCGGATAGAGGCTGTCGTATAGGGTAAACCGGTGGTAATTGATGTGCCAGTGATATGTGATGTACTGGGATTTAAGGATACTATTGATGATAGATGTGAGTTTGATAGATCGTTTATAAGGGGTTTTTTCGGACGTATAAGGTATAAGGGGGATTTAGATAAATCCATGTATAACAAGGCTAACCTCTGTGAACAGTACAAGTATCTGTTACATGTACTGATTCATTGCTTTGGGGGGCGTAAAGGCGGATATGACAAGTGTAGAATCATGCTGTAGTCTGCGTTTGTTGCTTTGGTGCTGAACCAGCCGTTTATTTTTTTTGAGATGATCTTCTACAATATCAAGGAGAACTGCGTGACCAGACGATACAAGTTTTTGATGTATCCATGATTTTTGCAGTTAATTATCAATCGCCTTCGGCCTGGTTTGATTAAAGATCTGGAGAATAGGGCTGATCTTATGCTCCTCGAGCATATGAACGATGACACTATGAGGAGGATCAGGACATACAGAGGCCAGACTTTACAGAATTTACTGCGTTACAAACGGTTGATTGGTCACCTGGTCAACATTGATTACGTTGCTCCACATAATGATCGCTGGACTCATGATGATTCTGATTCAGAGCGTGAAGGTGGGGATAGTGATGCGGGTTGTAATGATGGTCGTGAAAGTGGTTCTGGTGGGTCTGAGGCTCGTAAGCGTAAGGGTAAATCTCCTAGGGTGGAACAGCCTAAGAAGCAAATAGTGAGGCGGGGTACTGGGACTAAAATACAGGATCGACCTTCGATTCCTGTTAATGTTGTGCCTCCACGTGCTCCAGTATCTATTGCTCCAACGACTCCATTATCTATTATGACTACTCCACCAGTGTCACTGACTGTTATTTTGGTGATTATTGCTTCATTGGATCTGAGCTTTTCTTCTATACCTCAGACGCTAGTATCTGCTATGCCGATCCCACAGACACAGATGATGGCTCCGGTTAGTCCGCCAGTCACGTTGTAAAGGCCTGAACTCTCGTTTATGTCTTTCAATCGTCCTTAGGGCCCGATGCAACCTGTCTCTCGCAATTTCTATCAAATGACTCCTTAAGTTCAGATGCTCCAGCTTCTAAATTTGGTTCATCTTCAACAGAATCAAATTGCTGTGGACTGCGCGTTTCATGAGAAAATGAGGATCGAGCAGTGGAACAAGTTTCGACATGTCTAGTTCATACAGTGAGAAAACAGGGGAACTCAAAGTCCTTGTTGCTGCTTAGGGGGAGATGATAGATAAAAAGGATCAGATCATTCTCCAATTAACGTGCAAAGAAGATGAGCTGAAGAAGTTAAAAGGAGATGATCATGACAAAGATCCAGATTTGGCTGGTAGTGGAGGTGATCAGCAACTGGGCGGCGGTGCATCGTCGTCTGGTAAAATCCGCTGAAGCTGGTGGTAGTGGGAATAATTTTCAGATTATTCCATATAAAGATTATACGAATGTTAAGCCTGTAAACATGAATGCGGCTAACATGATCTTATTTATTGATGTGGATGACGTGGTTAAAACTACGGTAAATGTAGATGAGATCGAAGAAGGCGAGTTTGTTGATCATTCTTTAACAAAAGAACAGATCGCCTTTCTTCTGGGTTTGAATGAGGATGAGGTAGAAGAGTGATGTGCGTCGGATAACCCTATAATAATGACCCTCACAACTATGCTTTAAATATAAAACGAAAATCCTAAAACCACACACAACCGGTAAGTGTACCGATCGCAAGTAGTATAGACCTAGGAAGTCCGAGTATCGAACACGTGAACACGTAAGAACGCTAATGATCACAAACCCTAGACAAAACCTACCTAAGAATAATATTTAACTGATTTTTGATTTTTAATTACTTAACTAAACTAACCTAACTGACTGACAAAACTTACCAAAAATAGAAAACTTAACGGGGAACTAACTGTGTTAACTTAGGATGGAGAAAAACGTCTACCTAGGTCTGAATCAAATTGTAGGCCTAACAAGCTAATGGATTGAATGATATCAAGACACCG
>NW_027502595.1:0-46054 GCF_021521415.1 Bidens hawaiensis | reverse complement strand
AATTATGATAGCGGTTGAGTTTGTTTATATGTTTTCGACATGTTCTCATAATTTAGTTAGGGTTTATAAAATTAGTTAGAAACTTCGTAAAATAATAATAATGCCTAAAAATATGTCTAACTACCACATAGTTTTATATGTTTAACCTATTAAGATGGTTAACCTTTTAAATTTATGTTGTTAGGCCTATTTGTGGGAGTTTTTCGAGAGTTTAAATGGTTAATCTTTTTGTAACTTATTAGTAAGGGTGCAAGCGAGTCGAGCCGCTCGTGAGCGACTTGAGATTGATCGATAAAAATCTTTGAAACTAGCTGAGCGTTATCAAGCCTGAGCCTTAAACCATAAAGAAAGCTCATTTAGTTATATGGCCCTAACTCTAGCCTTGAATGGGAAGCTCGTTTAGGCCCCTCGAGCCGTAATGAGTCTGGTGTATGTTTTAATGTTTATACTATTATATTGACTCTTTTGGACTTTTGTGTTCATTTCACTTTGCACAACCGACCTTGAGCTGAGTTTTGACTCGTTTAAGGCATTCTGCACACGATCTCAAGCTGAGAAATAGGCTCGTTTAAGGTTTTTTGCAAAATATAAAAAATCACTTAAAACATATATAAATTTAATAAATAATAAACGAGCCGGTATCGAGCTTGAGAAACGACTCACGAGCCAAAAAGAACTCAAAACAAGCCGAGCTCGGGCTCGGCTCGTTTACACCCCTAGCTAGTTATTAGTGCATGTCTGTACAATATTCAATTATATGTTTTGTAAAATATGTTAATGGTAACTAAACAAAAATGTTAGATACATGGCTCATTACACAACATATTTCTTATAATCAGTTCTTAATACATTACTGGTCTGATTGCTATGAAGCATTAGTCAACATGTCAATATACATAATCAAAAGTGTTTTCATTACTTTTCCTGTTAACATTTCTTATTTTGAAGGTTTTACGGACTCTACATTTTAAATTTCCAAAGCTGCGAGTGGAATTAATCAACGTAAGTCTTTTACTCTTTACAACAATCATCATAATGTTCTAGAAGATATTTTCCAGAAAATGTTTGCAATAATAGTTTAAACTAATGCAATAATGTTAATGTTCTAACTAATAAGTTTCTCCATTGAAAAAAAATGAATATTGAACAATCAAATACTACATTTCAAAACCATGAAACTTATGCAATAATTAGGAACCGATTGCCTACCCATTTACAACATAACAGTCCGATTCAGTTTGTATTCGGTCCAACTTTCGGGTTTTTTCGGGTTTACCCAAAATTTGCACAACCCTAGTTTCGAATCTGTTTGTTAAGCTTGATAGTTGATTTCCGACATATTATCAATGGAATATTGTTGGTATAATCTGTAGTAATGCTTGATCATGGATGTATAGGGAATTAGTTGGCCCAAACTGTACTTATTACTTTAGTGTTAGGGTTTATGAGCTTAATGTATAGTAATATGTGATTTATATCTTTTATGTTTAAAATTTTATTCTAAGTCAATTGAATAGATTCATATGCTTTTTTATCTAGCTTTCTTATATGATTTTTTACTGCTATAGTTTAAACTAGTAGCAAATATCATGGATAAATCATGGATTACGTCTGATAGATTATCAAATGCGTGAAGAAGGTGTGGAAGCCTTTTTAGAGTTTGCCCAAAGTAATAATTCAAAATTCAATGTTATTCTGTGTCCTTGTGTAAATTGCATCAACTTGTGTCACCACTCAATTGACAGTGCGCGCTATCATCTATTTTCCCATGGTTTCGATGAAAGTTATACAATTTGGTCTTTCCATGGTGAAAAACTTCCCAAGGTTGATTCTAGATGCCCTAGTAAATCTAGATCTCCTGAGTTTGATTATACAAAGGAAATGCTACATGATGCCTTCACATATGTAGAAGAACCTGATTCATTGAAATCATTTCTTAAAAAATGTGATAAGCCACTTTATGTAGGGTCAAAGTATAATGCACTTAGTGGATTATTGAAATTCCAACATTTGAAGGGTTAATTTGGCTGGTCTAATTCTAGTTTTGATGCTTTGTTGGGTGCCCTAAGAGATGTCTTACCATTAAACAATACAATCCCTAGCTCGATATGTGAGGCCAAGAAGTTTCTAAAAGAAATAGGTCTACAATACGAAAAGATTCATGTATGTGAAAACGATTGTGTTCTGTTCTGGAAAGAACATAAGGATACTTCTTAGTGTCCAACTTGTGGCAAATCTAGTTGGAAGGAAAAATACCAAGAACGTGTTTTCAAAAGTTTTGTGGTATTTTCCTCCCATCCCTAAATTTAAAAGAATGTTTTCGTCACCAAAAATTGCAAATGACTTAACTTGGCATGCACAAGGCCGGGCCAATAGTGGTAATATAACTCATCCTCATGATTCCCCATCTTGGAAGCTTGTTGACAAAACGTGGAAAGACTTTGGAAAAGAATATCAGAATCTTAAATTAGCCTTGTCCGCCAATGGCATCAATCCTCACAAGTTATTAAGTTCCAAGTATAGTTGTTGGCCGATTATTCTAATAACATATAATCTACCCTCGTATAAATGTTGATTCTATTGATATTAGGGCCAAGCCAACCTTGTAACAATATTGATGTCTACTTGTCACCATTGATAGAAGATCTAAAACTCTTGTGGGAAACTAGTGTCAAGATATATGATGCTTATAAGAAAGAATAATTTAATCTAAGAGCAATATTACTTTGGACTATAAGTGACTTCCCGCATATGGCAATATTTTGGGGTGTGTTACCAAAGCTTACTATGCTTGTCCGGTATGTTTAGAGAATACCTTTTCCCAATGGTTTCCAAAGTCTAAGAAATTATGCTACCTTGGGCATAGAAGATACCTCCCACTTGAACATCCTTTTCGTAAAAGAAAAAGGCATTTCAACAATCAACAAGAGAACAATGTTATAAAAAAACCATTATCTGGTGAAGACATCTACGACTATATACAGTGTTTGATAATACATGGAGAAAGAAGAAAAAGTCAAAGAATTAAAGGTCAAAAAAGAAAAAAGAAAAGTATCGATGAGAGAGCTAAATTATGGCATAAAAAGTCAATTTTTTTTGAACTTGAATATTGAAAGAAGTTGCTTGTACGTCATCAGTTAGATGTTATGCACATAGAAAAAAATGGTGTGAGTGTTTATGGGACATTGTTAAACTTACCTTACAAGACGAAGGATGGATTAAAATCACGATAAGATCTTAAGGAGCTGGGCATTAAGCCTGAACTACAACCTAAACCAAAAGGGAATCGACTTTGGCTTCCACCTGCATGCTACACATTGAATACCTCGAAGAAACTTCCGTTTTATGATACCCTGTCTAACATAAAAGTGCCTGATGGGTATTGCTCCAATTTCAAGAATCTCGTAACTGATGATGATTCAAAGATGAATGGTTTGAAGTCTGATGATTGTCATGTACTAATGCAACAACTTCTTCATTTTGCAATCAATGGCATGTTACACGTGAAAGTGAGGAAGACAATAACAAGTTTGTGTAATTTTTTCAACGAGTTGTGGAAAGAAGCAAGAAAAACGAAAACATGAGATTTTGATGAAAACGTCCAAGTGGTTGTTAATAAAGTGTAAGTTTATTTCATGTCTAGTCATTATAGAAGCACAAGGTCCGGGCAAAACCGGGCATGGGCCCTAAATTATAATAATTAATAAAATAATTATCATAAAACATATTAGGGCCCACTCTTAATAGCTAGCTAGACATTTGATCGTAACAGGCCTAAGCCTAACTGGGCTTTAAAAAAAGGTTCCATCTTATGTGATAACGTTTACTCTTTTGTATGGAAAGATCTCTTTAATTTTAAATTTATCCCAATTATAGGATGAGCTACATCAGTCGGGACATTATGAATCATGTGAACGCATGATGTGCTCACTGAGGCCATGGGTACTAAGTAACAACGTGGACATGTGACCGGAATGGGCAAGTTTGTAACACAAGACCGATATTTTTTTATATCCAAGATTGTTAAGCAGTACCTGGACAATGAGCAAAAGAAGACCAATGAACGGTTCAACAAACTTGAAGATGAGCTAGAGAATAGTGTTTTCAAAGCCGTAAGTTTCCAAATGGGGTGGGGGGGGGGGGGGGGGCAAGAAGAAGAGTTTGAAAATGAACCACTTGATCAAGAATCACCTGTAAGTCTTGGGTACAAGGGTTTCTTTTTAATATAATATATTTATGTTTTATCAGAATTCATTGCAACTAATATCATATATTTGTAGGACAATTCGTGTTATCTTGCATTTGATGATGCCACAAATTTAGTCGCCAAAGGATCCATTGTGGATTATAGTGTCTCAGGTATTACAAAAAATATTTGCGTTATATTACCGCTTCATATTCATATTTTCACATTTTTTTAGAAATTTGGATCTTACTTTTTACCTTGACATATAGGTGAGAACATTGAAGTCATAATGCAAATATGTCTACAAGGAGACGCTTTACTATTGGTTTCAATTGAAAAAGAGTTCATTGACAAGGTCAAAGATGCGGTTGGCTTCATACTAAGTTGGCCAAGACATTTAGTTATTTGATGCTTTGACTTGGTAATTACAATTGGTGGTTTTTATTTATAGGATAAGCTCTTCGCTAAGCATTAACTATAAAGAAAAATATGATATTTTTAATGGATTTGAGGACTGAACCTGATTGTCTGTTGGACTAATGAATTCATTAGTTCCTTGGTCAATCAAACCAATTTAGTTTCCTTAACATATTTATAGACAACATTTTATAACATGTCTGTTGAACTAACGAACTCTGCATGTTTTTTACTTGTTTTGATCCCCAAATTTGGCTTTTTGTTTTTTGCTGGAATTCTCTCGGGTTGGTAAAAATAAAATGCTGAATCAATTTTCTTTTTTTTTAGGAAAAAATGGTGCGAAAAGTACCGATGTGAAAAAACTTCAAAACGGCTAAGAAAAACTTGATGATGAGAATGGAAAAGACAATGAACAGCCAACAAAACAAGAGGATGGAAAAGAAAAGGATCAACCAAGAAAACAAGAGATTGGAAAAGAAAAGATAAAGAAAAGAAAAAATGATAACAAGAGAATGGAAAATAAAAAGAGAAAGGAAAAGAAAAGGAGAATGAAAATGTGATCATGCAAAAAAATATGATGAGAGAACGGAGGAATACGAGGATAAGAATTGAGAAAATTGGTGTTTTGAAAATGATTGCAATGATGGCTGATGCAAAATTTTCAAAGGTTGAGTATATAAAATTGCGGTGTGAAGATGATCTCTTTGGGTACGAGAGTTGAATATGCCTATCCGCGGATGATTTTGAAAGAGTTTTAACATTGCAGGAGATTATTGGTTTTGTCATTACACTTTATTTAATGTAAGTGCTTAAATTTTATTCAAAAAATTGTTCGTAAAACACAATTTATTCAATCAGTTTAGTTTTCGTATCTTATCAGGCACTTATTTGAGCAAATCAACAATGGGTCAAAAAGAAATCATGGAATTTGTTTTGTGAGCTCGACTACAGCCTCACCACGTGAACGTAAATCAAAGTTCAAAAATATTGATGATTCATATCGAAGCATTGCAAATCGTTTGTTTAACAGAAAGGACAATGAAATCATCTTGATTCCCTACAATCCTGGGTCTAATTATTAAAACCATCCAAATCGAAATACAAGTTTTATTATTTTTATTATTTGTTTGACTAAATTTGGTTTTTGTTTATTTAGAAATCGTTGGGTGCTGAGCGTACTACACATGAAAAAAATGACTTGCTATTACCTTGATTTTCTAAGGCCAGGAACTTTTAATTTGCAGTTGTAGCAAATTATCGACGGGTAAGTTATACAAAATTATGGAAACATTATGTTTTAGTATTTGATATATTTCTTAAGATTTTTTTAGTGCAATGAACTTGTACGGTACACAAAGTGGATCGAGGGTAAAACTCAATTGGCCCAACGTTAGGGTGAATATTTAATTCCTTATTGAAATAGTAGTTTTAACCTTATGATAAGAATCTATGTTATAATGACTATTTGTTTTGTATTGATGTAGTGTCAATGTCAGCCGGGAAGCACCGAATGTGGCTATTTTATGTTAAAGTTCATGAAAGAGATAGTTGATGAAGGAATTGAAATACTGGTCAATGACAATGTAAGTATAGCAGCCTTTTCTATATTATATTATAATACATACAGGAAGGACAATAAGGTAATTTCATCAAAAACTCTTAAAATTAAAAGTTTACTACTCTTAATGCCTAATGTACTACCTTGGAATGCACAAGCTCTAAAAACCCACATATCCCGCCTATACCACCCGTGATGAGTGATTTCAAAATTTAAATAACTTAAATCTCTTAAAAGCACCACACCTAAATCTATTCAAACCTCACGAGCTCTCTCACCTAAATCATGAAGGATCAGTAGATGATTGTTCAAGGTTCTATTTATAGGTTTCAAAGATTCCAGGTTTGGTTTCATATTCTTGATTTTGTACTTGATTTCTAAATGTTGTTCTCCAAGTATGATTTCCACCATCCATGACAAGAAAACCTCAAATTAATCATATGTTGTTCGTCTCTTTTGTTTTACAGACGTTCCCTCACTATAAAAATGGATCAACAAACCTCAAATCCGTTCATGATTTCATAATCAAGGTAAATTAAAATTATTTACTTTTGAAACAGAATTTTGACTCAAATTAGAAGAATATAAACACATTTCATGTATTAATGGGACCGAACTTTTATTTTAGCTACAAAATTAGGTTTGAATCTAAGAAATTGGAATAACGTTTTCTAAAAAGTCAAATGCTGACTTTATTTGGCTCTTTAATTGTGGGAGTATGAGTTTTTGGGTTTGTTGTGAAATTTATTTTTTCAAGATGCTCGTGGAAATGAGATGGAACCTTACAAGGAGGCTTGGTGAACCTAAGACCTAACAATGGGAAGGCTTTTTTGATTGTTAATATTGCATCTAAATTGTAAATAACTTCATCTTTGTTTCAAATAGTTTAGTTCTACATTTCTTTATGATTAAACTCTCATATTGGTTTGTGGATCGACCCAAATATTCAAATATGTTTTGAGGATATTGAAGAGGTATTGATTTTAAATTTGTCGGTAAAGGTCAAATATAAAATTTCTTGTGTTGTGTAAATGGCATTCTAAAGATTTTGGTTTAAAAGTCTCTTTGATAATTACAAATCAAAAGTATAAGAATTCTGTTTAGTTGATAATTACTGATAATTTGTGTTTCATACTTGTATTGCAATTCTTGATTATGTTAATTAGTTGATTACTATAAAAACCAATGGAATAGTCTTATCGCTATTTACTTACAGTGTCCTTGTCTACCTATATTTGATTTCTATTTTCCATTTGTTATTTATAATTTTGTTAATTAGTCATTTGGTTATCAGGGCCACCATTTTAGATTGAATGCTCTTAATGACCCACATTACCAAACACACAATATTTAATTTGATTATTGTGGGATTGTTTGAGCGATCCTGAACGTTAACGGGTTTTCATCCATGGTTATGACAATTATGACAAATTTTGCTTATTTTTGTACCCTTCATACATCAAAGATGATTATGGTATTTTGGTCATTTTACCTAGGGGAACGATAAAGTTACTGAAATTTCACATACTACAATCACCATTTTTGTAGTGTTGGTTAACCATAGAGACAAAAATGTAATTTACTTCTAATTATATGACTTATATTTGACTCTTTCTAACGTTTTTCATTATTGTGAATAAGGGATTCATACATTGTAGCTGGTAGAGATGGTGTAAAAGCAGAGGCTTTTGTCTATTTATGTTCAGTATGGGCAAAGTTGTCCAAAAGATGCCAAAATATTAGCTCAAAGTGATGTCGTGTTAAAAAAATACGAGGTTGTAGTTTAGATTCCGAGTATTCATATGAGGTAAACGAGTTACTTCATTCCACATGTGTTTATTCTAAGTATACAACTTTTTTCTTATGATATATCATTATATATGTGTTTGTTGTAGAAAGCTAAAGAACGTGGTTGACTGGTGGCCTTTATTTAGTGGAGTGGTTTAAGCCGGTTCTTGATGACACACATACTATCAAGATTAATAAAGCCAGATGTAACTGATGGCAGCCACCCTTATTGCTAACCAGTGTGTAAAACCAGTCCATATCTGGATCGGATTTCAGGTCAAATTTATGCAATACATAGTTGCATTCATGGGTTGTTTTGTTGCTGTTGTGGAAGCTGGTTTTAGAGGATTTTTCAGACCATAAATAGATTCTAAAGAGCTGCGTTTGATGTACTTTTACTAAATAAAAGTAATTGTCTGATTTTTTTGTTTAAGGCCAAATATAGGTTGCAAATAGGCGCTTAATTGTACAGATCATGGTTCGGTGTAGTAAATGTGCTATTATGTTTGGGTCATCAAGATCATATAAATTGTGTATAGAGTTATTAGCATTGAACCAACTCATTATGCTGTTAATTTGCATTTATTTAGTTCATTGCAGATAGTTAGTTGAGTAGTTGACTTTCTTTCTTACATGAACATTTTTGAACGTATGATAATTGGCGGGAAAATCATAATCATTTATGATCATGTAACGAATTAAACTTATATTGAACGAACTCCCGTTCTCCCGCAGCATAACGCGGGTTTCTTGCTAGTATATTTTCATTATTGTATCAGTTTAGTAAATTCATGACAATAGGTTTATAGTGTTAAGGTTGACTTTTTATAGTCAAGCTAATGATTAATGCTGATCAAAATGTGACATTAAGTTAGAAACTTTTTCCCTAAAACTAGATAAATAAGTCTCCATAATCAGTTAGGAACTTAGGATTTGAAATTATTATGTTATCTGATTAATAAAACTTTGTATTTCTGCTGTAATTAGACTCAATTTGCTTATGCTATTGATCTTGTACAATTGTCGTATTGTATATGCTAGATCAGGCTATCAAGTTGCTTAATGGAATCTATGATTGACCACTTTTTTGACAATCATTTGAACTTTATGTTTAACTAATCTAAAATTTTTCTCAGGTTGGGGGAGGGAATAATGAATACACGGATACTGATATTGATGGAATTTGTGAAGAATGGTCGACTTTTGTGGCATCCTTTATTTACCAATGAATGTTCATATCCATGTTAATGAAATGTTAACTTTGAAATATTGTTAATTTAGAATGTTTTCTTAGTATGTTATGAAATATTGTATGAAATGGATTATTTTGTTATATATGAATTTTAGTTTTGTTATGAGACATTAATTGTCATTATTTAACTTGGAAATTATAAATCTGTCAAAAAATTTCTTTTTTATAATACTTAAAACCATGACACGCAAACGCGTATAAAAAAAGATGTCAATAATGTTTGTCATAAATTATTGTCTTAAGAAGATAACACACAAATTTGCGTCATCTTTTCTTCATGACATGGCCTTCCTTGACACGTGGTGGCGTGTCATCTACCCCTTTAATGACGTGTATGACGCGCCATTAAAGGTCTATGTTCTAGTAGTGTTAGACACTTCCTTATGTTCTTTGTGCGAATTATCAAGTTTGCTTGGGTGGGAAGTGAACCCTATAGAGTTTGGTGACATATTAAATTTGATGAAAAACTTTATAGAGTTTACTTGTCACCAAGCAAACTTGCGACTTCATTTGCCATCAGCAAACTCTAAAACAAATTGTAAGAATTTGCGTGTGTTCGCTTGCAGGATCATTAAACCGCCTAATAATCTGAAACATTATCTTAAGCGAAGTTATGGCCAGGCGAAGTTATGGCCAGGCGAAGTTAGCAGCCAGGCGAAGTTATGGCCAGGCGAAGTTAGCAGCCAGGCGAAGTTAGCAGCCAAGTGAAGTTATGGCCATGTGAAGTTAGCAGCCAGGTGAAGTTAAAAAAAAAAAAAAAAAAAAAGTATTTTGGTGTTTTCGTCTGTATGGCCAGGTGTACACGATTATTGTGAGACCGGAGATGTTGTTCCGTCAACGAGTGAAACTTGTTATCTCTGGGTCTTACGTGTGAACAAATATGTGTCAACTCTGGATATGGAGTTGAGTTTGTGAATGGGATATTGATTGAAACTGGATATCGACACATATTTGGGTGTTTGTGGGCAATGAAATTGTTGTTGTTCGAGGTGACCAATTGAAGAAAGTCAAATTGAACTGAAGGTTTTTGTCATTACTGGATTGCGGTCAGAGCATATTATTTATGTTACTTTCAAGGCGTTCGAGAATTGGATCCTGAAACGTGATGCTTATTTATTAGAGTGAAAATTCTGGAACAAGTTGGATTTAATCGGGAACTAAAGTGTTTATGTTCTTGATCGTTATCCCTAGTGATTGAAGATGCTTCGGATTAATTAATGGTCATGTGTTAGATTCTGTCAAGGTGGTTTTGTGATGAAATTGATCACTTGATGTTGAGTAGTTGAAGATTAAACCTTATCGTATGCCGACGAGTTGGTGAAGTTGTGGAGGAAGCCCAACTTCACGTGTTGGTGAAGTCAGATGGACTCACGTGATTGGTTGAGATGATCTATTGGCACGAGGATGCATGCATTTCAAAGACCTCAATCGTTATAGTCGGAGAAGCTTACACTGAAGGGGAGATCTGATATGGAAGACGCTGGGTGACTGGTAGATTTGTGAAGCTATAGGACAGTTTCAGACACGGCTGGTTGATGAGCAAACAGAAGATCATCAGTTAAGAGGGAGTCTGTTGGTGCATGTTTTGTAACAGATGATCTTTTGTGTTTGTTAGAATTGAGAGCAACGGTCAAAGGGGAGACTATTGGTGCATTTTGTGACCGTCGCTATGCAATTCAGACCAGCGGAACGCCACAGGCGAAGTTGTGATAACTTCGCCTAAGGCAGAAGTTAGAACAACTTCGCCAACGGCGAAGTTGTAACAACTTCTGCCTTAGGCGAAGTTAAGTTGTGAACAACTTCGCCATAGGCGAAGTTATGAACAACTTCGCCTACTGGCCAAAGCCCAAGCCCGAGAAGATGTTTTGTCTATATATATGTGTGTCTTGTTTAGGTTTTGTATCCAGAAATTAGAGTATTGTGTGTTACATTTTATTTGTCTAAAGAGAGACCGAGAGTGAGAGTCGTGTGGGACGACCCGAGGTAGAGCTCACCTCGGGTCGGCCGTCATTTGTTTACGAGTTTGGTATGTAATTCGTTTTGATTATTATATAAGAATCTGCAGATTTGTTTATCCCGTTCTTGTATTTGTTCGTGTACGTGTTTGTGTTCTTTATCTTTACACCAATAAACGAGTCTAGGAGGATTCCGCACTCCTAGACCTCGTGCGGATCTCGTATCGATCGGCGACGTCCCCGGGGGGACCTACATCCATCGTTTTAAACGTCCATAACTTTCTCATATGACATTTAAAATAAATAAAAAATCATCATAGTAAAAGCGTAAGACACAATGGTGAATACATATAACATAATGATCTGAAACGTAAAACACAATGGAAACTACAAATTACAATGACTTGAACGTGATACACATGAACATAATACTATTTTTCTCAAATTAGGTGAATGCCATATGTCAATTCCGAACAAAAGATAATAAACGTATTACATAATGACTAAAACGAAACAAAAAGACAATTCGTGAGCACAAAAACACAATGACAAACAAAAAGACAATTGTTGAGCACAAAGACAAAATGACGAACAAAAAGACACAATTATGTAATATTTGTTTTAATTTTTATATTTAATATGTGTATCAATTGAAAAACACAATAAACAAAATCTATAACACAATGCATAGAAAAACCCAATTAAAAAACACAATGAACAATCAAATAACACAATAAGAAAAAACCCACTATTTTTTTTATTTTTATATTACAATATGATATTCATATTAAAGATAAAAAGACTTGTTATTATGGTGAATTGGTTTAAAAAAATGTCATGTGAAAAAGTTATGGAAGTTTTAAAATGATGGGGGAATTGACATGTGTCTTGCATGTGAAGAGAGAAAGTCATCATAAGTGGGTTATTACCTTAATGTCATTATCATCAATTTTTATTCTTAATCTCCATCATCCAAATCTAATATCAATGAATTAGATTCTTTCTCACCCTTCTTATTTTTGTTGTACTTTGTATTTTAATAAGGGTAAGGTTAAAATACAAAGTACAAACAAAATGTGAAGGGTGAGAATGAATCTAATTAATTGATCTTAAATTTGGATGGTGGAGACTAATTGAAGAATAAAATTTGATGAGAATGACATTAAGGTAATAATCCGCTTATGATGACTTTCTCTCTCCATATGCAAGTCACATATCAATTCCCCCCATCATTTTAAAACTTCCATAAATTTTTCATAAGTCATTTTAAAAAAAAAAACTCACCATAATAATAAGCGTTTTTTTTATCTTTAATACGAATATCATATTGTTATATAAAAATAAAAAAATAGTGTTTTTTTTATATTGTGTTATTTGGTTCTTTATTGTATTTTTAATTGGGTTTTTCTATGCATTGTGTTATAGATTTTGGTTATTATGTTTTTCAATTGATACCCATATTAAAGATAAAAATTAAATAAAGATTACATCATTTGTCTTTTTGTTCGTCATATGTCTTTGCGCTTAACATTTGTGTTTCTACTATCATTTTGTTTTAGTTATTCTGTAATGCGTTCATGGTTTTTTGTTCGAAATTGACATGTGACATTCACTTAATTTTATAAAAATAATATTATGTGCATTGTGTATTACGTTCAGGTCATTGTGTAATATGTAGTTTCCTTTATGTTTTACGTTTTAGGTCATTGTTTATATGTATTCACCATTGTGTCTTACGTTTCAGGTCAATGTTTAATATGTATTTACCATTGTGTCTTACGTTTCAGGTCATTGTGTTTTAGGTAGTAGATAATTTCTTGGTATTTTTCATTATATTTACATATTATTGTTACACAACGCTGTTATTAGTACTTTAAAAACATAATGATAAGTTGAAAGACACAATGACCAAAAAAACATAATGACAAACAGAAAGACACAATGACGAAAAATGACACAATGACGTAATTTTTGTTCTACTTTCTATATAACAAAATTATACTCATATTAAAGATAACAAAACGCTTGTTATTATGGTGAATGTTTTATTTTTTTAAATATCATATGAGAAAGTTATATACGTTTTAAAATGATGGAAGAATTAACATGTGACTTGCATGTGGGGAGAGAATGCGTACTATTACTGTTATACAATTTTTCCTTTAGTCATCACTTGAAATATGTTAAAAAATTATGGTTCTCACACTTCTCATTTTTGTTGGCATTTGTAGAATAACCAGCCCTAGTTGTTGTTGTTGTTAGTAGTAGTTTGAGGCCCTATGTTAAAGGGGTTTCTTAAAGTTTTTGTGTTTAATCGTTTTGCTATTTTATATTTGCAATGATTTGTTTTTATTTTTAACTTAGGTTTGCTTTGTTTTAATAAGAATATATTAGTTTGTTATGTTCATTAATTTTATTAAGATTTGGGCTCTTTCAATTGATATGTGTTGGTTTTTTGGATTTTTAACGAACGAATACAAACGAACACGAACATGTTGATTTTTTTAAATGAATAAACACGAACACAAATAGTTACCAAATGAAAAGGGAACGATTGATGTAGGTGACGATGATTGTTGATGCATGAGAAGGGATGTTGACGATGGTGGGTAGTAATCGGAAGTTAACCGGTGATGGATGGGATAGACCGTCGACAGATAATATGTAAAGAGAAATTAAATTAGCCTTTGATGATGAAAATGTTTTATTAATTAATTAAATGTTATAAGCCATTTAAGGGTTATACGGGTTTGGTGAGACCCATGACACGCGAAAATTATTGTTTGATGATATTGGGTTATTTCATAAATAAACAGATATTATAACATGTTTAAGGGCAATCTGTGTTTGGTAAGACCCACGACCAACGAAAATTATTGTTTGATTATGAAAGAGTTTCGCAAATAAATAATATTTTATAACCTATTTAAGGACTATCCGGATTTGTACCCGCAAATTCGGGTAAAATGTATAAGAAGTAAGCAATCTAGTTGCTTGAGAGGGGGTAAGAAACAACAAAAGCGTGACACATAAGATATTTTGATAGACATTCATATAGATAGATTATCTTTATTATTATTATTGTTGTTGTTGTTATTATTATTATTATTTTTATTTGTTTATTTCTTTGCTGGTTAGTCCATGTGATGGACCTTGTGTTTCCTTACACTATTGATCATATATGTATGGTTTTGGAGCTTAGGTGTGTTTGAAAACAATGTCCTCTTTATTCTTAGAATAGAGGTACGGTTGCTGACATCTCATTCTTCACAGACTCTGTTAATAGCCTTGTTATTAATGAGAATTTTACTGTGTTTGATTAATTGATTGAACTTTTTGATAGTATAAGTTTCCAATACCTGCATAAAACATAGAACCTAAAATTTCGTATATGAAAAAAAAATTAAACTTTAACCATGATTCTAGTTTTGTTTGCCAACATATGATCCGCCTTATGCGTTAACCGTCAACGTAGATAATCATCTTGGAAGTCGGCCTTATTTCGTCGAGAGTCAACAGTTCATCAAGTTAGCTTTGAAAGAATCAACTTTTATTAAACCACACTATCAAAAATGTTAACTTAGGAAAAAAGGTAACATAAAGTTGAGATCCAGCACGACTTGGCTAGCGTATGAGTAAATCACCTCTAACTTCTGTCTCTGAGTTAGTGTGGATGTCCAAAATTAAGGAGGCTCAAAACTGACTAGCAAACGATAAACTTTCGCCATAAATGAAGTACTTTTAATGGGTTAATTAAGGGAAAGCAGACTCGCCCGTCACAACCCTGTTAACTATAAGAATCGCGAGCTACCCATCCCATTTACTCGATCCGAACATGAACTGACCTGGAATCGAACTACCATACTATGTCCTGTTGCTTCCCTGGTCTGACTGGAACTATTACTAAATGAGATTTCTAGACCACGTTGATTGTACCAGCTTGAGTGAAGGAAGTTGTAGTAGAAAGAAGAAGGCATCATTGCCTAACCAGTCAAATCAGTCACCAGGGTAAAACATGGCAAGTCCTGATATAAAGATGTTTCTTGGTAAAGATGGCTTGCTTCTCTGTTCACGAGGAATGATTGTAAACCAATTGTTGATAGAGATGATTAGCTTAGGAAGCTAGACTTTCTTCTCTACTCATTTTGGAAAGCAAATATGACTTCTATCTCTTCTCAGTTCTCTAGGGAAGGTAGGATTACTTAAGCTTATCCATCACTTCATCATCAGATTTCCAGGGGATTAATCCTAAAGAGTAGAAGGAGTAGTTAATGTTAGGCTAACATCACTCATTTCACATTTTAAGTAGCTGTGGGCACCCGACTTTCTGCTTTCTCACAAGATCTATGTCGCTAGTAGTATATTAGGTTCTCTAAGGAAAGGTTACCTAAATAACTTCTTCTAACCACTACCTAGTTCTCTTTCATCAATTGATATGGAAATAGCCCCACATCCTCTCCCCTCGATCTATTTACTTGTTGAAGGCAAAAGCTCTTACCCTTATGATATGTGAATGGTTTTACAACAACAAGCACGCGAACTCGCTCTCATAGATAGGCTATGGGCTAGAGGAATGAAGACTATAAAGCATGAAATCCAGGATCTTTCAGAAAATGGATTCCTATTCGAAGAGTACATAACCATATGGATAAGCTCAAACTAACCTGTCCATTTAGGATCAAATTTGATATTTTTCTTAAGAGGTATCGGGAAGGAATTGGAATGGAATAATTACGATTCAGACAGAAGAAAAGGTTTTTGATTGATTCAAACACTATACCTATAGGATAGAGGAAGAGGAAAAAAATGAATATTTCACATAGTCCCTCTTTATAACGAAAAAACTTTCCATCTAGTAAAACTTCAATAAAACATTTTTTTTCTTTTTTCATTTTAGCATCACCGGACTACTCTGTTGACTCCTTCATAATTAATATAAATAGCTTTAGAGTACTTATACTATGTCTCTAGTCAAAGTCATGCCAAATATTGGTCTTATAGCCCCCAAGTCTTCCGTCTCTTAACATATATGTTGATTTCATTCATATGTAGAATCTCATGCACCATTCCTTTACATAAATGATCAGAATTAAATTAATATCGCCTCACTTCTTGCGTCAACCCATACAATTAACTTTTCTCTAACTGGCAGCAAAATTTTCCTTCCATTTTCTAAAAATTGTTGAGAATGTACCACCTATAATGATACAATGCATATACATTATAATTTAATTTAAGAGCTGCTTGATAGCCTCTTGATGATTTTATTAAGAGACGACATTTGAATCACTTAGATGTACAGTGTGTTTGGTTCACTAAAAAATTCATTAAAAATCTTAATAGGTAATTTTGAGAAACATGTTGAATGATTAGAGGCTACCTCTTAATCAGTTAGTTCTTTAGTGATTCAACACAAGATTTTCAAACAACACCTTAGTCAAAGATAATAACAAGTAAAACTCTATATGACACTAATCTAGGATAAACATAACAAACTAGAAAAAAACAATATCTCCGTCAAGTGAATAGGCCCGGTTTGGGCATAGGGCAAATTGGAAAACCGGTCGAGGCACAAAAAACTATATATATATATATTTGTTTAAATTATTGTTTATGAAATAGGTATAAATCTTAATCTCTTATTATATATTAGGTTCAATAATTTTTTTTAACAATAATCCATTTGAGGTATTGGGTCAAACTAAATTTAAAATAAATAATAATAATAGATAAATATACATGGGGCAGTGGTCGATTGAATTTATAAACATTGAGAGGCTAGAGGACGATTCCAAAATCCTAGTTGTGATCTTTGGAAGACCAAAACCTATCGAGTATTAAATATGAGATTATCAACCAAATCCTAATTGTGACCTCCAAAATCCTAATAATAAGGAATGCTATAATTTTTTAATTTTTTTCTTTTTGACTTTGTGTACTGATTGAAGATTTGAATCATTATAATTAAATGATTGTCAGATTGTGATATATTGATACCTATCTAGTTATCTTGTACGTTAATTATTACTTTTTAGTTAAGTAGATACATCTCGACGTTATTTGAGATTGTGAGGGAAAACGGTTTGGGACTTTAGGTCATTCGGTCCCGTATTATCACACTCAAGTACTCACTGATCACTTTCGTAACCAACACAAACGTGTCGAAAAGAAGGTTACGAAATACTGCTTTTGTGAAACAAATAAGTACTAATGGCGGAAACACTAACACTTAAGTAATTGCTTAACGAACAGAAATGTAACACACACAAAGAGACTCAAAATATTTCCATTTAATATTATGAAGGATACAAATGAAAAATCATTTAGGGTTTCTAGGTTAAATGTATGAATTTGTAGCGGCTTTTCAGTACGAAGATATTCGTTTTAGGAAAGAGACAGCTGTCAAATCACAATATTCGCTCTGGGTCCGTTGTCATAGGTGTGGTCTAAAGTTTCCTTAAATAGGCCTGCCCTGACACCTTCTAGAAACCTTAATCATTTATTCTTAACATATTTAAACATATTACAAAATATTACAAGTGTAAACAGGTCTTCGAGTAAGCTTGTAAGCTTTTGTCCTTGTCGAGCAAACCTGGTAACCATTAAGTGTGCTTGGAACAGTTCTCCGAGTAAGCTTTACTTAGAATATTTTCCTTAGAAAATATTCATCAAGTAGACTTCAATATTCATGATAATATCAAACTTTGCTCGATATATATCCTACGAGCAAACTTGTTCTTCTTGGATCCCTTCAACCTTTTATAACTTAACTTACTTGAACAAGTTCAAGTGTGTTGGTGAAACTGTAGCTTGCTCGAGGTTGAACCTTGCTCGTTAGAAGTCCTTAGAGTAATTTCTTTAATAACTTCCTTCAAGTTTGCTTGGACCAGTGTTTATTCACAAACCTTGCTCGATCCACCAAATTACTTGGTTTCAGCTTGGTTTAGTCAAGGGTTTGCTCTGAAACCAATCTTACTTGACTTGAAGAACAACCTTGCTTGATGAAGTGTAGCTTGCTCGAACTAACACTTTGAAGACTTCAGGAAGATAACCTTGCTCGTTTAGGCAAAACACCTTGCTTGACTATGTTTTAGCTTGCTAGGATACCTAAGTTTGCTTGGTTTCCATACTTAGCCATTTTCCAAGGAGTTTGAGAAGATTCCAACTTCCTTAGTCATTTTCTTATCCCAACAATATCCCCTAGATTGGAACAAACTCAGCTGCACCAAAACACTTGTTGATTATATACAGTTTTCAAAATACACTTCAAAATTTCCAAAAGCAAGATTACATTACTTTAAAGAAAAGTTTACATAGGAGAATTCTGTCACATGGACATTACAAAATAAATTTAACAGAAAGATAAATAAGTCTTCATATTCTTAAGCTCCCACTTTCTCTCCTTCTGTCAAACTTTACAGCAGCAACCTTTTCTTTAAAATGTAAGGTCTCCCTGTGGTGTGGATGTTGAGAAGGAAGATTCCATCTGATTATCTCCTCAAGATCCTCCACATGAAGGCACTCTAAGTCTATGTCATGCATGCCCAAGGCCAGTCCATCAGAATTTCTTAACTTAAAGGATTGGTCTTTTGGTTCAAAGACTATCTTAGAAATCCTGCCATTTTTAGGACCTCATAGTTGGGCCTGGTCATCTGGTGCCTCATACTGATACACTCTCTCATGTTGGCAACGGGCTTGAATATGTTCTTACATTTTGTAAGATGCTTCAATCATTATTATATCATTCATCTTCCTTTTCCTTTTTACTTCTTTCAAAGTTTGAGAGTTCCAGCTTCCTCTTCTTATTTAGCAAAGGAAATCCTTCCTAGACTGTTCTTTCAAATATCTAGAGAGTTCATTCCTTTGTTGTCCAACAAACCTTTGTCTGCCCTGATAATCATACAAATTCATTCTTGCCATTTCCTCCCATTTTTCCTTCTCAAAATCCCGAAAATCATCCTTGATTAATCTTCTTTAAAGCACCACTAGACATAATGAGTTTCAAAGTTTTTGTTCTTAGCATCAAAATATAGCTTCTTTGGTAGGTCCACATTAGTTGGTGGCGTTTGTTTTCTATGAAGTGTAGATCTTGTAGTGGGTATTGGGACACTTACAGTGGATACCCTTGGAGTATATTTCTTTTTAGCAACTGGTCTTCTCACATGCCCAGTTTGTTCAAATATATTTACACTTTGAGCTTTTGACATCATGATCAGCTTCAAATAGTCTCCCCCTTCGTTGGCTAGTGTAGTAATCATTTCCATTGTTTCTTTATCAAGTCTTTCAGTGGGGGGAGATCTTGGTGCTTGAATAGGTTCCCCCTTGGTCCACACTGGAAGGAAAACAATCTCCTTTGTTCTTCCTCTAACTTCTCCCACTTATCTTTCTTAGTATAATACAGTTCTTTCAATTGGGCTTTACCAAGATTGTCAAATACATTCTCTACCATGCCCTTACTCATCATTAATCCCTTCAAGGTTTTAATTCTGTTTTCGTCTTCCCAGGGCAGCATGTTCACTCTTTCAACCGGTTCTTCTTTTACTTGAATCAGAGGAGGAGTCTGAGTTGGTTTTGACTTGCTTTCCTTCTCCTCATTGTATTTTCTAAGCTCAGACTCATATAAGTTTAGTTTTTCTTTAGAGCTCGTCTTTTTCACTTCCCCCCCTCTCCTCTTGCTGTCATCAACCTTTGTAACAACACTTCTTTTTCTTCTTCCCACATCCTTTTCTCCTTCTCAGCCAAAGTTATTAATCTTGATTTTCTTTTCACAGAGTTGGATCCAGAATGAACTTTCTCTGATATTTTATTGAATTTTGCCTCAACATCCTTTTTACTCATATTGATAAGCTGTTCAACACTAACACCATTATCAATAAAAAATTTGCATTTTCCTCAATACTTGCTGTATAATTGATCAATTTTGTCTTTCTCATCAGCAGCTTTCTTCTTTAACCTTTCCTTCTCCTCTCTTTCAATTCTTTCCTTATTTGAATTGTATACACCTTCAAGATCATCATAGCTCATGTGGCTTAATTTTTTGTCAGAGAAGTTGTGAAGCCTTAGATAATCTAAATATCTTTGGGTGTTCTTGTTCTTTTTCTACCTTAACTTCTTGAGTTCTTTAATCTTTTCTTCAAGTAGAGCATCCAACTCTTCATCAATCATTACAACCAAAGTTTCAAATTCTTTTCCATGATTCCTTAGAATTATAATTTTGGGATTTCCCTCTTAGCATCATTAAGCATAGTTTGAAATTATTTCTGTGAACTTCAGTCATGTTCACATGAGGAGAGTCATGTGCCTCTTCATCTTCATCATCTGATAAATCAATCTGAGCATCAATCTTCGGTTCATCTTCAAATTCATCAGGTTTTATATATTTAATAGGCACAACATGAATATAGCTGTTTTTCTTTTTGGGCATTGCCTCATCAGGTATTTTATTACCGAACCTCTTTCTTTTCCTCAAATATTTGACCACATAAGATGGCCAACTCTTTTCATCTTTGCTAATTTTATCAATCAAGCTTTGATTCATCATCTCACTGGCCTTTTTTACCATCTCATATTGAATTGTTTTGGCATCATAGATGTCAGACACCAACTGCCTATCAGAATTTTCAATATCAGGCTTATCAGTAGCAGTAGGTATGGTTTTTTCATGCTCAGGAGATTTTGATTTTATTTATGGGTATTTGGGTTGCTGGGATTTGTAAATCACTGTCGCAAGAGAGTTGTTAGCTTCCTCAGTCTGCTGCAACCTCAGCAACCCTTCGATTACTTCATGATCAATTTCCCCTTTCTCTTCATAAAGCTTCCTATTCACATCAATCTCCTCCATAATAACTCTCTGCGCTTAAAGTTCTTTATCAGATAAAAACCTTGCAATCATTTCTCTCTGCAACCTTCTCCAACAATGTTATCATGTCTTTTGATGGCCTCCTCAGCAGACTCAGCCACAAACAAGATTTCATCACTGGATTGAATCTTTTTAAGCTTTCGGGGTTGCAGTTGGTCCTCGTGTTCAGTCACTGGTTTTCCTTTTATCCTCCTTTTCTCATCATCAACATTTTTAGGCCTGGATGGACCTACTTCCCTCACCATTGTGGGTGGAAAGTTGGCAATTCCATCAAATAGTTTGTTAAGCTTATCATCCACCTCTTTTAACCTTGATGTCACATCATCATCATCAAGTAATTCCTCAGTCTTGTTAGTTATGGCTACAGTTTCACCTGGGATCACCATCTCTTCAGTTCCACTGTCAGCCTCAACTATTTTGTCAGTTTGTGCCTCAGTCAAATCATCATCTAGTTGTTTTTCAGCCTCATTCACAATATCCACCTCCCTCTCATTCTCATTTACTACAATCTTTTCCACCACCAAATCATCATTCTCATTTAAGTTGTATTCTTGGACAACCTCTTCAGATACATCAGCCTCATAACTATCAACACTTCTCTCCTCCTAATCATCCACCTCCTCCTCACTTCCATACATATCAACAAGGTATTTTAACACATAATCATTCACAGTGTCATCTGTACCAGATACAGGAAAATTCTCCCCCTGTTTTGATGCAGCTGAGGTATTCTCAACCTCATTGACCAGGGTTTAAATTTTTGACAGAGCTTGTTCTAATTGTAATTGTAAATCAACATTCCTATTCTTCAACTCCTCATTCTCCCTCCTCAAATCAACATTTTAAATGAGTACATCCATATGTCTATCCAGCAATCTCATTCTAGCATAATGGGAAAGGGAGTTTATTGGTGTGATTGGAAATGGGTCAGGAATTTAGATTTGGCGAGTTTAATGATATAAGATTTCTATAATGTTTTCACTGGTTGGTGGTAATGGGTTTCTGGTTTGTAGTGTGGGTGTGTGTGTATGTATGATTTGGAAAGTTGGGATATGTGGTTGGTCAGATTTTTGGGAGTGTGTTGGTGATTGGTATGGTGTGTTGGGTTGGTTTATAACATGGGCTAGGATGTATTAAGTATTTAAGGCTCATGTTCAGGTTGGTATGGTATTTGGGTTTGAGTATGGGTATGAGTTTGGGATTGGTTTTGGGTTTGGGTATTGGTTTGAGTTTATGTATGGGGTTGCGATGAAGTTGATGGGGATGGAATGTATGGGTCTTGGGTTTGGTATTGGGGTGGTGAGTGGGTTTGGGGTGAGGTGGATGGTGTAGGAATAGGGTAACCAAAGGTTTACGTCTCCCCCCTGAGCTTGATCCGTCACATCACTTACCACAACATTTACATTCACAGTCTCCTCCTCTTGCACAAAAACTTGATCACCATCATCATCTCCACCATCATTATCATCATCGGAATCAGAATTCCCATCAACATCCTCACTATAATCCTCATCACTAGTCACCCTTTGTGAATATGGTACCTCCATCATCTCCATATTATTATCAATTACCCATGGGAGAATATCATATTCAACCTCAGGATCAAAATTACTTGTAGCCCCCAACCTTGCAATTCTTCTATAAATTTTTGGGTCTTGCAATACATGTGTTATGCCCAAGGTTGGTAGATCAAGGCAAAGAAAGTTGAATATGATTTGTAAAAATCTGGGATAGAACAAAAGGCTGTCATCCCTCCCCTTTCTTAAATTAACCACCAGGCCTTCAAACATAAGTCTTGAATAGTTTAATGTCCGGTTTTATACGATTGTAACAGTAGCATTTGCAGTTTCCCTGATCGTGAGGTTCCAAGTACCCCTCCTCGGTGTAAAGCACTGTATAATATGATGTATAATAAATCTATACAAGATGGGAAACATCCCCTTCTTGAATTGCCCTTCATGAACATATACTTGATAACCCGTTGTCTTTTGGAAAATCCTCAAAAATCTCTGGGTAGTAAAGTGTATAGGAGCATCCACATTATCATGTAGTTGGAGACTGGCCAGTATCAAATTTTCAGTGATCTCTGTCTCATGGCCAACTACAGTTGCTAAAATTTGTCTACCATGTTCATCATTTTCCAATTGGACAGAATTCCAGAAATCCAAATGGTGGTTTCTGTATATGATAGGCTTTCAGTAAACAAGAAACGAAGATTTGAGCGTAGTAGCCATTGTTGGGATGAGAAAAATACCAAAAGAAGATTGGAATCTTCTCAACCTCTTTGAAAACGGCTAAGTTTAGAAATTGAGCAAGCTCAGGCTTCCCAGCAAGCTTTTACTTATCCTAGAAAGGTATTTTGCTTTCCCAACAAGGTTCTCTTATAGAATTACTCTTAAGTAATAAACCGAGCAAGGTTCGCTTTGTCTAACAAGATTGTTCTTCAAGTCAAGAAAGGTTTGTTTCCTAGCAAAATCTTGACTAAACCAAGATGAAACCAAGTCTTTTGGTAAATCTAGCAAGGTTTATTCTTAATAAACAATGGTCCCAGCAAACTTGAAGGAAGTTGACCAAGAACTTACTTAAAGACTTCTACCGAGCAAGGTTCAACTCCGAGCAAGCTACAGTGTTACTAGCACACCTAGGTTTGTTCAATAAGTTAAGAATAAAAAAGGGTTGAAGGGATTTCTGAAGAACAAGTTTGTTCGTAGGACTATATCGAGCAAAGTTTGATATGGTCAAGAGGATTGAAGTCTGCTAGGTGAATATTTTCTAAGGAAAATATTCTAAGTAAAGTTTGCCCAGAGAACTGTTCCCCCAGCACACTTTGGTTACCAGGTCTGCTCGATGAAGACAAATGCTACAAAGCTTGCCCGAAGACCTGTTTTACACGTAGCATTTATTGTAATACGTTTGACTATTTTCCAATGATTAGGGTTTCTAAATGTAGAATTTCAAATGTCAGGGCTACACCTATAAAAGGAATAATTTAGGGCACGCCTATGGACACACCTGATACCTGCGAATTTTGTGATTGACGGCAGACCAAATCCTGTACGGAAATCTGCTAAAGATCCTGACATTCCACTTTTATAACCCTAATTGATTTTCGTTTGTATCATTCCTAATAATAAGTGGAAATATTTTGAGTTAATCGTGTGTTTGTTACATTAGTGTTCAGTGTGCAACAATTAGAGTGTTAGTGTTTCCGCCATTAATACTCTAGTGTTCTTCACAATATAGTAGCCGTCGTTAACCTTCTTGTCGAGACTTAGGTGTTTGGTTATGACAATGATTTAGTGAGTTATCCTAGTAATAGAGTGGGACCGAAAAGCGGTATCAGAGCTTGATTCTGCTATTTCTGTGAAGAATCACTTATCAACTTTGGCCTTTAGTTCCTTCACCATTCTAGTCAAACATTCCAAAGAAACAGCCATACTAGTGTTCAGATTAACCAGATGCACGCCTCAAGAAGATGAGGGTGTACTACTAACGGGAAATGGAATTCCCGTGACGTGGCCTTTTGGTGTATTCTGATTGAGCAAAACTTTCAAACATTTCATTACAATCTATGAGATTCTTCCTATCCATCAGATTACCCCCCCCACACACACAGCAGTGTCAAAAGGAGTTTGTGTCTCATAATTTAGCCCATTGTAAAACTTTGTTGTTGAATATTGCTGATTTTAAAGATGAAGAATGACGTTAGCTGACAACTGTTCCATTGGTTTGTGACGTCAGCTGCCCTGTTCTTTTTTTTTTTTACCAGATCTACAATATTTGTGAGGTTTGAAAGTGTTCTATTTCTCAGATCTTTCTTAGAATTTGATTCTTTATTATAGATCTTTCTCTAATCAGTTCAGACATATCAGATATGAGGTTTTTAACCACAGATCTGATTATTTTTCAAAAGAGTGTTTAAATTTTTGTTTGAGTTTATTAAGTTTTTCCTTGTTTCTAAAAATATTTCAAAAATACCAAAAATATGTCTATGGACGAGCAAGAGGTGTCTACTAACACGATACCCAGATTGTATGGACAAGAGAACTACATTAACTGGAAGGTATTGTTTGAAGCTGCCTTCTTCTACAATGATGTTGAGATGTGGAACTCTATCAACAAAGGACCCTGTGTATCCGATGGAACAGGGAACAAACACACTGTTGAAGCACGAATGAAAAAGAAAGATGATAGGTCACTAGCAATGATTAAGTTGGGTTTATCATGGGAAATATTAACTAGTATAGCTCATCACACAACAGCCAAAGCAATGTGGGATGCTATTGTTGAAATGTGGGATGCTATTGTTGAAATGTTTGAAGGCAACACCGAGTTGAAGAACATGAGAAGGATCGTTTGAAGTCTGATCTTGATCGTTTCAAGTTTAGAGAAGGTGAGAAGCTAAGATCTATACTGCAGAGATTTGTGACAATTGCTAATGAAATCAAGACAACTGATCTAGCAATCACTGATTATGACTTGACCAAGAAGTTATTGTCATCTCTTTCTGGTGAATGGTACAATGCTAGCAAATTTACCAAAGAGAAGACAAATTTCCCTCAGTTGAAGCTAGATGATGTTATTTGCTTTCTGCAAGCAGCTGAACATGAGATGACCGAAAACAACATGATCAAAGAAGATACACCAAGTTTCTAGGTGACCAATGCTCTCATAGAACCAATGGAAATCTATCCACAAAGAATCAATAACAGATTCCCATCATTGAAGAACCTACTGATTATGGGGGTGACATACCTAGGGGGTTGTAGCTGGCAATACACATAATTAACAGAACTGGAAGATCCTTTGTGTCTGGTCCTAATGACAGGATAGGTTTTGATAAGTCAAAGGCAATTTGCTACAACTATCAACATCCAGGACACTTTGCAAGGAATGCAATCAACCAAGAAAATCTAAAACAATGAGTTTGCTCAAACAAGAAACCAGAACTAGTACCAGTTTCAGAACCAGAAACAAGGCCAACAAAGAAATTTCAACAACAACTACAACAACGAACAACTACAAAATCACCAACAAGTAATTCCCCAAAACCAAAACTTTCAAAGAAATAGTCAAAAACCCTCCACAAGCTCAGTTAACCCCCAACAGAAACAATACCAACCAACCTAGAAACCAAGGGAATGTCGCATTGGCTTCACAACAACAAGGAAATTTTGATTGTGTAATCATGCCAGTGAGAATGAGAAAGCAAATGTAGAGTTCATGGCTAAAATGGAGAATGAAGCTAAATCCTCTTCATCTCAGGTATATTCAGATCTTTCAAAGCTTGAATTACTTGAATTAAATGAATCCCTAAGAATGAGCGTTGGTAAGCTCCAAAAGGAATGCTTCAATAAGCAAAGTATGATAAATGTGTATGAGGCAAGTGACTTAACTTATGAAGAAAGAATTAAAAGTATTGAACAAGACTATATGGATAGCTACATGGTGCAATCCAGATATGTCACTGAGGTAGAAGGGTTGAAGAAGATGTTTCCGGATGAAAAATTGAAGAACACTGCACTTCAAGTTGAAAATGATTTTCTGAAAAAACTAGTCTCACCAGGAAAAATTTGTGGGAAACTAAACAAGATCAAGGAGGAAGATAAGTACAAGACTGTTCCTCCACCTTTAAATGACAACCTACTCCATTAAAGGTTGATAAGGAGAAAAGGGAGGCATACCTTGATCAGTTTATTGTGGTGTTTAAGAAAAAGAAAGAATTTATTGAAAATTATGAGAGAGTTGAGGTTGATGAAAAAAGAGAGTTTGTGATGAAAGAGGAGAAGAATGGTGAAAATTTTGTTGGTATAGAAGTATCTAAAGATGATTTTGATGAAGACTGTTTGAACAGACATGACTTGAGTGACTTAAGTGATCAATGCTCAATTGAAAGTGGTTCAAAGGATAAAGGTAAATGCAAGTCAAGTCCACCAAGCAAGATTTCTATGTTACCAAAGATCACACCTAAGATGAGAAAACATCATGAACATATGAGAAGGGAACATGTGTCATTTGACATGTGTGGTGGATCAAAGGGTAAATATAATGCAGTAAGGCTTCCAAGCAAATAAGCATTCAAGGAGAAAATGGTTAAGAACAAGACGAAGACTGAAGACACTTTGGATAGTGGTAGTTCATTCCTGTTTACCCTGTTTTCTCAAATCAAGAGTTATTTGATGTTGGAGAGGTAGAGACTGTGGAAGAATATGAAAGAAGGCAGTCAAGGTATAGGGGAAACATTGATGAAAAACCAATCAATTTGGAGAGCATAGTCTTTGTCAAAAGCTCTATGGAAAGACAAGAAATCATGATTAAGGAATTTGTGCCTTTCTCAATGGACTTTGATGGGCTCAAAAATCAAAGGACCATTGGAATTGAACCCCTAAGGCTAAGTGAAAGATTTAGGAAAGGGAAATCAAGTGAGAGTTTCAAAGGAAAGGTTTGGTGCAATAATTGTGATGTATATGGACATCACACTGATGAAAGATTTACATTCAAACCATTTCATGTTCCTGATACAACCAAGTTTGAGCAAGACTTTGGTTTGCACAAAAAGTAGTATGATGAATATTTGGGAAAGGGAAAGAAGCCAGTTGTTGAGTCTGACAAAGAAAATAAAGTAAACAACAAGAAGGGAACTGAGGTTATTGGCAAAAAAGAAAAGAATGTAGTTAAAGGGAAGAAGGCTCTAAATATGAAACAACCAATCAGAATAAACCCAGATAAGGTTGTTAGTAATGAGAAATCTGTTAATCAGGGGAAGCAAAAAGAAGGTGAAGAAAAGGTCAAAAGAGAGATGGTTAGGAGAAAGAAATCAAGAGAGTTAAATTGTGATGAGAAATTCTTGTTGAAACATGGGTTTGAACCTCAAGGATTTCTCTGGAAACCAATAAGTGAAGCAAAAGTGACCTGTGAAACATTAGTGTCAAATGTGAAGAGAGAATATGTTGTTGAGGAATGCACTAGCATAGTTCCATATGTGACAAGATCATATGAAACTAGCTATGAATCAGATGATTTTGATGTATCCTGTGAAATTATTTATGAAGACCCCAAACCCAATGCAACAACTGATAATAATGATGATGATTTGCATGCTGTTTCAGCTTGTGTTTCATCCCTTAACTGATCCTTTTCTTTGATTTGTGCAGGAATAGTCCACACCAATCAATGATCTATGGTATACGGACAGTGAATGTTCCAGGCACATGACTTGTGACAAGAGGTCACTAGTGAACTATGAAGAGAAGTTTGAAGGACCAGTTTCATTTGGGAGTGATTAAAATGGAGGGAACATTGTGGGAAAATGTATTCTAACCAATGGCAAAGTGTCATTTGACAATGTGTTTTATGTGGAAGGATTGCAATACAACCTTTTGAGCATCTCTCAATGTGTGATAAAGGTTATAAGGTTGGATTTGATGATTCTCACTGTTTTATCCTCAAACTTGAATTTGTGATTCCTCCAGATGTGATTATGATGATGGCTCATAAAAATGGAAACCTGTATGAACTGAAGATGAAGAATGCAGTTTCTAGGGGTGAAATTTGTTTTGTGTCAAAAGCCACTGAAAATGAAACCAAATTGTGGCATAGAAAGCTTTGTCATTTTAATTTAAAGAACATGAACAAACTTGTTAAAGGTGAACATGTAATTGGTTTACCTACAAGGGAGTTCAAGCTAGAAGACAATTGCATTTCATGTCAGAAAGGTAAGCAGCACAAGTCATCACACAAAGCAAAACTTGTGAACTCAATTGAAAATGTACTAGAAATGCTTCATATGGGTATCTTTGGTCCTGTGAGTGTTCCTAGTATAGGGAAGAAAATGTATTGCTTAGTGATCATTGATGATTTTTCAAGATACACTTGGGTTTATTTTTTGAATTCCAAGGATGAGGCTACTGAATTAATCAAGGGTTGTGTAACAAGGATTGAGAATCAACTAGATGTGAAGGTGAAAGTGATGAGAAGTGACAATGGGACTGAGTTCAAACATTGAGTAATGACTGAATTTTTTCTTGCAAAAGGAATTCTACAACAATTCAATGCTCCTAGAACTCTTGCACAAAATGGTGTAGCTAAAAGAAGAAACAGAACACTCATTGAAGCTGCAAGAACCATGTTAGCAGATGCTTGTTACTTTTTGGGCAGAAGCTATCAACACTGCTTGCTATGTTCAGAATAGGGTTCTTCTAAACAAAAGCCAAGACAAGACTCCTTATGAGGTTTTGTACAAAAGAAAACCTTACATCAAGTTTCTCAAGCCTTTTGGATGCAAGTGCTCATTATTGAATACTAAAGACTACATGAACAAGTTTCAATCAAATTCTTTAGATTGTTTCTTTGTTGGATACTCCACACACTCAAAGGCTTACAGAGTATATATGAAGGATTACTTGAGTGTGATTGAATCTTCTGATGTAATATTCAATGAAAACCAGTTCAATACAGATGATGGAGCATCCTGATTATTTGATCTTGGGAACTTAATCATGTCTGTCAATATTTATCCTGAAGACTTTGATGAAACTTTGTATAAAAACAAGTGTCCAAGAAGAAAAGTCAGAAAAGAAGATTGATTTGGACAAGTTGTGGTCAAAAGTTGCAGACAAAAATGCTGAATATTCCTTTAACAAAAATGTTTCTGATCATGAAGAAAAAGTTGAGCAAAATGACAATATTGAGCGACCACATGTTCAAGAATATCCTATCGTTAATGATGAGAAAACAAATGATCAAAGTGATCAAGAGCAAGCTGTCAACAATGAAGGGGAACCTAATGACTTGCTTGTTCAAATGCAAAATGAAAGACAACCAGACTTTGAAACTTTGTTTCAAAGTTTGGACATTGAAAAAATGTTGTTTCAACTTCACAACAGTTTGCTGAAGTATCAACTGAATTTCATGATGCAACTGCAGATCTGATCATTGAGGAACCAGAACTCAATGATACAAATCTTGATTCTAATGTGTCTACTGATTTAATTGTGCAAACTTCCTTTGTTGAAAGAAATCATCCACCTGAAAACATCATTGGTGACATTAATGAAAGAGTTACCAGAAGTGCATCTGAATCTGCAAACATCTGTTTGTACTCCTTCTTTCTATCCCAAGTTGAACCCAAGAACATTGTTCAAGCCTTAAAAGACAATATTTGGGTAGAAGCAATGTAAGAGGAGTTGGCTCAATTCAGAGATCTGCAAGTGTGGGAACTTGTAGATAAGCCAAGAAACAAGTATGCCACTGGAACCAAATGGGTTTTTAGGAACAAGAGGGATGAAAGAAGGATTGTTATAAAAAAAGCAAGACTAGTTGCTCTAGGCTGCTTACAAGAGGAAGGAATGATTTTGAGGAAGTGTTTACACCAGTGGCAAGGCTAGAAGCTATCAGAATCTTTCTAGCATATGATGCTTCAAAGAATATTACTATGTTTCAATTAGATGTTAAATCTGTCTTTCTAAATGGAAAAATTGAAGAGGAGGTGTATGTGGCTCAACCTCCAGGCTTTGACGATCGTGAATTTCCAATTAGAGTCTACAAGTTAAACAAAGCTATATATGGACTTCATCAAGCTCCAAGGGCTTGTAATGATGAGTTATCCAACCACCTGCTTGTTAATGGCTTTCAAAGGGGAGCAATTGACAAGACCCTTTTCTATAAGAGGAGAGGAAAAGATCTACTCCTTCTACAAGTTTATGTAGATGACTTCATCTTTTGGTCTACCAATGAAAAAATGTGCTTGGAATTTAAAGAAGTCATGAAATCAAAATATTGCATGAGCTTTATGGGTGAAATGAATTTCTTTCTGGGATTGTAAGTTCAACAAAAGAAAGATGGCATATTCATTTGTCAATCAAAGTATGTGCAGGACATTCTGAACAAGTTCAAGTGTCAAGATCTCAAGACTGCTTCTACTCCAATGAACACTCATGAAAATATGATTGCTGATGAAAATGGGGAGCCTGTTGATGAAAATGAATATAGGGCAAAGATTGGTTCACTGATGTATCTGATTGCTTCAAGTCCAGACATCATGTTTGCTGTATGTGTTTGTGCAAGATTCCAATCAAGTCCAAAGATGTCTCACATGACTACTGTCAAAAGGATTTTTAGATACTTGAAAGGGAAACCAGATTTAGGAATATGGTATCCAAAGAACCATTCTTTTGATCTGATTGCTTATACAGACAGTGACTATGATGGCTGTAACATGAGTAGAAAGTCCATATCTGGTGGATGCCAAATTCTGGGAGATAGATGGTGTCTTGGCAATGCAAGAAGCAAACAACAGTGTCTATCTCAACTGCTAAAGCTGAGTACATTGCTGCATCTTCTTGTTGTGCACAAGTTCTTTGGATTCAAAACCAATTGCTGGACTATGGTTTGAATTTCTTGAACACCCCTATCTTCATTGACAATACTGCTGCTTTATTTATTGTTAGGAATCCAGTCCAACACTCTTAGACCAAGCACATTGAAATTAGACATCATCTCATTGAGATTGTAATGAGAAAGGCCTAATTGAAAAGAAAAGAGTTGACACTAGTGATAACTTGGCTAACCTATTCACCAATCCACTAGATAAAACCAAATTATACTTTCTCCTGAAAGCATTGAGGATGATCAACTCAGATGAAGTATGATTAATGACGTGTGTTTTCTGTGCTAACTGTTTATCTTTGATGGTCTTGTGAGTGAATGTAGTGATTATATGCATGTTTAACTGATATGCGCTTTGAATGATCATTTGTGTGACTTATGTGTTTATGATGCTTAAGCTGCTTAAATTCAGTAAATGTGTGTGATATAACGATAAGTCTGCTTGAATGTGATTTGAAAATGATAAATCTGTGTGCTTATCTGATTTTGATGATTACTTGGTTAATCTGAACTCATGATGTGATTAGGATAGGATAGCCTTTGCATAATCTATCTTGGATGTACATTATGTCAAGTCTACTTGTTTTAAAAGTGTCATTGATGTTCTGACTATACCTGAATATGTTACTTACTGCTTGTGTCAGAATTGAATTTGTGTGTCAAACTTGTATGCTCAAACGAATATTTTGCAAAAGAAGTTTTTCCAAGAAAATTGTTTTTGAAAAAATGAGCAAGCTGTATGGTTTTGAGACATGATAAGATTATTCAGTTCAAAGCTTTGTAGAAGCTTAAAGGTTTTAAATGAAAATTGATCCAACTTTATGGGAAATGATAGTAGATTGGTTATTTATGCTGATCATATGGATTTAATAGGCTAAAAAGACAATTAGTGCAGTCACTAATATGTATGGTTGCCTTCCATGATGTGTAAAAACTGAGGCGATATAAACATAATGAAAATGCTAATCTTAATGTGGAGATACATTGTTGAATATGCATGTTCCAAGATACATCTCTTCAAATGATAGGCAGAAAAGTGATTACCCAGTCATACACGAGCCAATTGGTATTTGGTCCCGAAAATGAATCATATTTTACATATGACAAAGAAAAAATGTGAAAAAAATGTTTATTATTAACCAAAAGTTGAAATGTTCACAAATTTTGAGAAAATTGCAAACATGAGGGTTTGCTATCGAACTACCGAGACGGGGGCATAAATATAAGTCATGTCACATCTTGAAAGAAAGGCATGTAAGTCCGTATTGCGTGGCATGCAAGTCCAACGTTCAACCTCAATATGTTTGAAGGATTTGAGAAGAAAAATTCCTAAAATTTATATGTTCTGTGATACAAAATATTTTGATCAAATATCAGGGGGTTGAAGTCAAATTGGGGTGTTCTGGGGAAAGCCAAATAAGCTTTGAGAAGAGATATGGGGCATCATAGCACAATAAGTGTTATCCATTTATGTATTATGCTAATTAATTGAACCTTAAGCATATCACCAATATGTAATGAAATTCATGCTAAGTCTAGACCTGCTATTAACCTGTCTGATCTGTTACAATAATGCTGAGAATGAAGTATTGTGAAGTGACTTAATTAATATGATCCCATGTTGAGATCTTTTCAAAAGGTTGGAAAAGAAATAACTGAAATTTGATCTCTTAATGTACCATTTGCTCTTAAACAATGATCTTTGATGATAAAATTGTTTGAAATATGTTTAAGTCAAAGAGAGTTGCAGTTTAACCTTGAATATGCTTGAAAATGCCAATTCTAGCAAGCTTTGATGATTTTAATTTTTAATCTTTCTAGCAAACTTAGTTGTTTGGATAGGATGTTTAACTCATTCGAGCAAGCTAAATGTTTGATTATGTTTGAATATGTTAAATCTAGCAAGCTCTGATGTTATTTTAACTTTCTAGCAAACTTAGTTGTTTTGATAGGATGTTTAACTCATTCGAGAAAGCTTAATGTTCAAATATGTCTGAAAATGTTATTCCTAGCAAGCTTTGATGTTTTTGAACTATTCTAGCAAACTTAGTTGTTTTGAGTGAATGTTTAAGATATTCGAGCAAGCTTGATGGTTGTCTGTACTTAAATGAATTATTCATGTATTATTGGGTAGACTTTGATAAATTTATGCTTTCGAGTAAACTTGGATGTTTAGAAAGTTAGGTTTTTGTCTAGCACACTTGATTATGTGATACATGTCTGAATATGCTTTACATGTCTGTTTCGAGTAATCTTTGTTGTTTTATTTGAAATTTGTATTTGTCTAGCATACTTCATAGTTTTGGTGCTATTTTTTGAAATTAGAAGGTTTTTCTAGTAAACTTTGTTTACCGAGCAAACTTCATGCTTCTAGCACACTTGTGAAATGGTGACTCATTCTAAGTGTTCTCCCAGCATACTTGTTAACTTCAGAAAATCCCAACAAACTTCATTTTTCGAGTACACTATGTGTTTAGAGCATACTTGTATATCAAAGGATAAATAAGTCTTCTCTAGCACACTTTGCACTCTTGAAGTATTTTCGGGCATACTTTGTCTTTAGAGTACACTTGAATGAATATTTGTTAATTATATAAGTATATCGGGTAAAGTTTCTGAAATTCAGATATTCGAGCAAGGTTGACAATTAGAAATATCTCTATGTTATTATTTGAGGATTCTTTATTGATTCCTAGCAAGGTTGCCTATTTGATGCACTATACTTCATTATTTTTCTTGTGATTTATTTCTCGAGAAATCTTGTATATTCGAGTAAGCTTCCATCACCTTATCCACTTAGTGTTATTTTTTATTACTTTAAATATCTGAACAATTCTGGAACGAGCAAGCTTTGCAAATGTACTTTACCTAGCAAGAGTGCCCGGTTATATATAGAAATCATCAACTAGATTTCTGGAACTCTGCAGAACTATTTGATGATGCAGGAGGTAGGCGGATAGAGGCTACTACTTCCAGGCAGGAGATTATAATCACTGAAAAACTTATAAGGGCGAGCCTACAATTAAATGATGTTGTGGAAGCCCCAATCCATTTCTCTACCAACCTATTACTGACAATTTTCCAGGAGACTATGGGGTATCAAGGTGATGTACATGAAGGCCAATTCAAAAAGGGCATGTTCCCTAACATTTACAGGTTCTTGATACACCATATTGTACATGGTTATGCACCCAGAAAGGGGTCATGGACGTTGACGAGTCGAGATCTTGCAAATGCCACAATGGCTGTTGTCTTCAGAAAACCATTTAACTTTTCGAAGATGATATTTGATGGAATGGCTGCAAACTTGGTTTATCCAAGATTCTTACAGATTATCTTCAATCGGTTGCTACCTGATTTGCCAACCATTGGCACAACACACTTATTACAACATCCTAATGTCTACAAGAGGATATCAAAGTTGGATGCAATAGGCAATTTCAACCCAGATGCTGATTTTGACATCCTACCATGGTTGTTGAGCATAGATTTGGAAATCATGGCAGTTCCAGAAATCACCTCATGTGTAACACCCCGTAACCGCAGCGGAAACGTAAACGGGATGCGACAGACACCTCTGATATCAACCACATTGTTTATAAAGAAAACCGAATGCTTTAGTATACTTCAAAATTACATTATCTCATCTTTCATTACCGTCTAGGTGATACACATATCATACAATACGGTTCATAATTCTATCTGTTATAATGTATCCTAACGTCCAGCACGCAAACCTTACACACATCAAGCACTTAGCACGTAATCAATCACTTTATCTTAGTTGTACCTGAAAAGCATGTGAGAAAACGGGTCAACTACGAATAGTTGGTGAGTTTCACAATTTTAGTAAACCATGATAAATCCATATCGTGATATAATATTATCTGGGGACACTGTTAACCCATAAGCACATTTAATAACCTCTGGGGACATTGTTGACCCAGAACACTTCCAATAACCTCTGGGGACACTGTTAACCCAGAACACTTCCACTAACCTCTGGGGACACTGTTAACCCAGAACACTTCCAATAACCTCTGGGGACACTGTTAACCCAGAACACTTCCAATATCCTCTGGGGACACTGTTAACCCAGAACACTGTTGCGGGACCTTTCAATATTAACAACTCAGACAATTACCATTTTAATACATTACCGTACGATTTCCGTACAATAAACATTATATACATACATTCATTTCCATGCGATCAGCATGTACTTAAACATTTTGATAGAAACATGCTTTCCGCCCCGGGAAAATATTTAAAACATTTTAGTAAAAAGGGCCCCGTGAAACTCACCTTAGCACATGCAAGCAGGTAACAACAATCATTACCAACTAACACGTCCAATCTGTAATATGATCCCTACGATCGTTATTATTCAATTATTGTTTATATAATCTTTAACCTTATCAATCGGTACATCTGGGGACACTGTTAACCCAGTACTGTACCTGTTCCGGGGGCAATGTTAACCCAGAAATACTTCTCCGGACTCAGATTGTGATGTCGTTTAGAGTTCCACGGTCACAATTTCTATTAGTCGTTTTCTCGTTTTGCGTGCCTAGCACGAATATCCGTTTTATGTTTCAAAAATGAGTTTGGTCACACACGACCCGAAAATAGTGGTTGTCTGATAATTTAATTTAAAATGTGAAATTATAGCTCGGTTTAGACGTCCCGATTGGCCGCGGGACTCGTTTCCGTCTTTGGCGTACCGGAAACCGTTAAAATCGGTTAAAAATACCCAAATCATCCGACTTATTTTCGGATGATTCATTTTTACTTGTTTAACTCAATTATATGAAAATAGTCCATTTTTAAGGTTTTTATACACCAGTCAGCTCGCTTAAGCGAACTTCACCGGTTTACGCGTTTTAACTTTAAAAGTTTGATAATCAGCACGATTAATTATCCGTTTACTCTCGGATCTTGAAATTTTGCACAAATCACTTTTTAATAGTGGGGAATTTTATAAAAATATTTCCAGAATTAATTCTTATATTTAAAATTTATTTATCTATTTTTAAACATCATTTAAACACTAAATATGTCGTAAATACCAAACGACCTTAGAAAAATCCCAAATTTTTCCTGGATGTCCCCTGCCATCCACATAGTCCCCTGTAATTTTTCCAGAACCAAAATCTTCTTTTACATGCCCTTTTTCCAAAACCGAGCTAGAAATCCCTAGAACTCGTTTAACCGAAAAGCCTACTTAGACTTCTCCAACGGACCTCAAATTTTGTGAGTGACTTATACATGATATGAAAATCTTATCTGAAATTTTCCAGAAGTTTTCATGATATTTAACTATTTTTCACCATTTTTGGCCAAAACCAAGCATTAAATTCACCAAATATTCATCCTTTATCCAATAATTACCAAAAATTCACAGAACTCATCTTTTCATGTGTTTAACACCTCTGTAAAATTTCATGACCTAACTCTAAAGCATCAACAATCTGTCCAAATTTCCCAAAACCGAACATAACCGAATATACCTTTCCTTTTCCGCCACTACAAGCTACAAACTCATCTTTCCGCCTTATCTACCACTAAATACAGAGCCTACAAACAACATACCACAATACCAAGCAAGTTACACTCACGATCAAGCCATTTCTTTCATGGTTACGGTTATGATACTAAAAACAAAGATTTAACCGTAAAAATTCGTTTTTGATTCGTTTAACTCATTTCTTGGACCAAGATCCCTTGTATAACCCGTATACATCACTTGATCATGCAAGAATCGGTTTTCATCATTGAAACCTCATTTTCTTGCAAACCAACTCAAGAAACGAAGATGAACACGTGCATAACTCGATCATTACCTTGTTTTTCTTGCTAGAACTCTCGGTTTTTGGTTGAAATTGTTGAGAGAATTGATGGATTGTTGAATGTGTGTTTAGAAAAAAGAAATGAAGCAATGGGGTAACACCCCTAGACCGATCGGAATTGTTAATGGGGTGGGGTGGGACCCACAAGTTCATTATTGGCCACAAACTTGGATTTCCGAAATCTGGATAATGTTTTGGATAATCTGGTTCAGTTCGTTTCTCGGTTAAATGTTTAATTCGGCTTAAAATGAGGCTAAAACGGTCTTTTTTGGTCTAAAAATTGAAATTTATATAAAACCGATTTAAAAACTTAATCCATGACATTTATTAACTTAAAACGTCATATTATTAGTTATTACGCATCTTTTTCGGCTTGATCGATCGTCTCTTGCTCGGTTTGGTATTAAAGGTTTCGTTTAACGTACCAACGTACTATTAAATCGAAATCTTTTTTCTGTGCTTTAATCCACTTATCCCGAAGCTTTAATACTTCGTAACATCGCTAAATATCATATATCTCGTCTATAATTGAACCCTCGATTCATTCGGGTTTCAATAACTATCGATCATTTGATCGCATATTCAATACGGTGAATTATATATTCACGTACAATCAATACAATGAACCATGTATTCTCATATAATTACCATGGTAACTCTTGTACCCGACATTACATATGACGTATCTAACGTCTACCGGTTAGGGTATACCTGGTTTCGTCGGAATCGTTACATTCTCCCCCCGTTAAGAAATTTCGTCCTCGAAATTTTACACGTCCACTATCTCCTTTCGAGAGAAAGGTGGGGGGGGGGGGTTTCCTTCAGAATTCACCCTCGCGTTACCAAGTATAATCTGGTCCTCGCTGTGAATTTCCACTTAATCTTAATTAATAACGCTTGGTATGTCCAAACTGTTTAGTTTTCCCGTCTACTATCTCTACGAAATTAGTTATGATATCAAACATGTCTTCTATGAGTACCTCTATTACTAGTACTTTCGTTGTCTCATCGCTTAGGCACTTTTCAATCCGTATACATGGCAAAATATCATGTATAGTACTTAGCCTCTGGAGTACTTTAATCAATAAACTAAGTGACCAATCATGGAGATAATCTCATGAGGCCCAATATATTAAAGAGCTATTTTCGGTTTTGGCAAACCTCATATCACCTTTCTAAGGTGATGCCTTTAAAAATGCCTTGTCACCTCTTTCCAATGACAATGGTTTCCTATGAATGTTGGCATAAATCCTTTGCCAATCTCGCGATGCTTTCAACTCATCTTAAATATTATAAATCCGATTGGTTGTTTCTCGAATCAATTCGAATCTTATGGCTTGATTGACGCCCATTTTCAATTTACAAATTGGTGATAATTACTTCACCCATAGAAAGCTTCAAGCTCTCGATGCTTCCTTCCCCGCCTTCCAATAATGGAAGTAAGATGACTATTTTGATCTGAGATAATTGAAAATGGTACTCCACGACGAGATACCATTTCACAATCAGGAATTTAGGCAAGAATTCATTGTAATATATTCCCACTATCATTGGCGAATTTTCTATCGTCGTGGCGTTCCCTAGGGTTTTCGGTGTGCAGCCTTATCTCTGGCATAACTCAATATTCACCAACACACGTAACCATATCTTTCTCCAAACTCGGCCATTAATAAAAATCCTTTCAGATATCCGTATCATCAATAGTCAAATCCGATCCCGGATGTATGGATTATTTCGATCTATGCACTTCGTCAATGATTAATTCACGAAGGTCATGGAGGGTCGGGATCCAAACCCGATTTTTGAAGTAGAGAATTTAGGTCCACGCGCTGTTCGAAATTCTCCTCATTGCCGTAAGGTTACTTCTTTTCCAATTGTTCCTCTTTCAACGCCTCACGTTGAGCGACTCGAATCAGGTTCGAAGGTTCGACTGGACTATCATCCCCAGCACTTGCACTCGCAATGGCTTAACCCGATCTTTCTTACTCAAGGCATCGGCTACGACGTTAGCCTTGCCAGGGTGATAACGGATGTCACAGTCATAATCGCTTAACAACTCGACCCATCTTCGTTGCCTCATATTCAGTTCCTTCTAATCAAATATGTGCTGCAAACTTTTATGATCGGTGAAGATGGTGCACTTCGTATCGTAGGGATAATGTCTCCACATTTTAAGTGCGAAGATAACCGCTCCCAGTTCTAAGTCGTGAGTAGTGAAATCTTACTCTTGTATTTTTAACTGTCGGGAAGTATAGGCTATGACCTTATTATACTGCGTCAACACGCATCCTAACCCTCTACGCGACGCGTCACAATACGCGACAAAACCATCGTCTCCATCGGGGAGACTTAAAATCGGCGCTCGGCACAATTTTAATGGTTTCTACCTTATTTTGGTCTATGTGAAATCCTTGTTGCTTTACAACATGACCAAGGGATTATGCCTTCTTTATTCAAAATCACATTTCGAAAACTTAGTGTACAACTCTTCTTTCTTTAACACTTCCACAATTTTCCTTAACCGTCGTTCGTGCTCTTCTTTACGTAGCGAATATATCAAAATATCATCAATGGATGTTATGACAATTTGTCAAAATAAAGTTACAGACTCGGTTCATGAGTTCCATGAACACTGCCTACGCATTTGTTAGCTCGAACGGCATGAATAAGAATTCATAATGGCCGTAGCGAGTCCGAAACGCTGTTGTTGCAACGTCCTCCTCTTGGATTTTTCATTTGGTGATAACTATATCTAAGATCAATTTTCTAAAAATAAATCGCCCCTTGCAGTTGGTTAAATAGATCATTTACTTCGAAGAAGTGAATACCTATTCTTGATCGTCATTTTATTCAATTTTCCCTAATCAATACATATCCTAACACTTCCGTCCTTCATTTCCCAATTAAAACTGGTGTACTCCATGGTGACTAACTAGGTCGTATAGAACCTTATCCAACAATTCTTGTAACTGATTGGATAATTCTTGCATCTCGGACGGTGCAAGTCGGTAGGGTGCTTTAGCAACAGGGCCAGCTTGAGGCATTAATTCGATTCTGAATTCGACCTGTCGGGTTGGCGGTAACCCAGGAAGTTCTTCTGGGAAACTTCTGGATATTTACGTATCACCGAAACATCTTCTATATGTTTTCTTTTAAATACTTTGGCAATCGCGTTTGTTAAATACACCACGTTTTCTTGTCGTAAATATTATAGCATCTCAAGATGAGACTAGAGTGGTAACATAATACCGTACACTTTTCTCTGTATGTTATATATTTCTCTGTACCCAACAGATATATATTTCTATATATATGTGTTTCTCCTTCTAATCATCTTCTTTTCATATTTGATTTCAGCTTCATGTTGAGTTAGCCACTCCATGTTAACTATTACGTCAAAACTTCTTAACTTTACTGGTCGTAGGTCAATAAGGGAAGGATTAATCGTTCCGAATAATAGGGCAATTCCGAACAATTTAGTTAACCATTAGGGATTCACCGTTAGCGATTCTACAGTATAGGGTTCTATAGTTTCACTAATCGGCGTCTTTCCAAATGATAGGAGGTTAACAAGAACTAACTTCTATCGACGACCGTAAAAATATCGCTGAAGCCCATTGATTTAAAACTACAACGTACTTAATACCACCTTTGGTTCATGACGTGCTTTATTCGAATTACTCACAAAGGCACGGCTCCTTGCTTGATCAGAGGTTGATGCTTGTCATGAGGTTCGTCTTCCAACGACACCTTGGTTCAACTTTGGGCAATTTCTCTTGAAACGTTCTGTACTGCCACATTCATAGCAAGTACAACTGTTTGGCATAATTTGATTTCTTCGGATGGATTGTTATTGAAGTTGTTGGGTTCGGAGTGGTTGTACACGAATGGGTTGGGGTTGTCGGTTCACTTGGCTTCAATTGGTTCTACAATTAGGGCATTACGTCCATCTTTACCACACTTGTGGCCTACTATCACTCGACATTCTTCTTCCTGCCGATAACCATATTTTCCACATTTAGGGAAGGACCCTTCATGCGGTTCATGTTTCACACCAGAACTAGTCTCAGTATAATCCTGGGTTGTAGGACATACCTACTTATTCAAAGGCCTATCTTGCACTATACCTTTATCACTTCTCTTCTGTAACACTCAACGTCTCACCTAACGTCCTTCCAGTCCACTTCTCATAGAGTCAAATATATCAATGCTGGCTTGTGACACAACCCTTCCAAAGGTTGTATATTTTACAGGATTGACTATACTCCTTATCGATGGAGTTAGTCCCTAATATTGCGCTTACTTCGCTTAGTTTCAGGAGTAATTAGCCATGTTACCAGACATGACAATTCCTTTAAACGATTAGCGCGTTCTAAGTGATCAGCACACAACATTTCTATCTCTCATAGCTCAGTATCAAATCTCTGAACTCAATTACTCGAATAAAAGTGCTCTAGCACAAGAATTTTAAATCCTGACCATATTATCTGAACAAAAATTTTCTAACTATAATTTTGTACCATCGTGTTCCATCACGATACAACATAATCTCCCAACATATCTGTAGCATATTTCACTACACAATGTTCTAGACTCTTACCAATATCCTTAACCATTTCGATCTTTTCTATCCACTCGCTAATCTATTCCTCCCTTTACCAACAGTAAACCATTAATAATCCCCTTAACACAACCAATAAACACGTCCTTCATACCGGATCTAATTCATTACGACTACCATTCATGTTTAGTTTATAACTAATACTTGTAGTCATAATAGTAATTGGTGGGACATTAACACTCTTAGTAATAACACTAAGAATTGAAATATTCATAATCATGTGATTGCTCGATCTATAATTCTGTGATCACATTTGCATCAACACTAGCAGTGATCTGTGATACGACGTTCGGTATCATCATCTGCTATCTTTGAGCAATCAACTGAATCATATCAATCTCCATCATTGGAGTTACTCTTTTTATGTCATTCTGCCGTACTCATCCCGTACGCAGTAATCAATACTAATCTCACCGTATAGCTCGTTGCCAGCTCAATCATAACAACAGGTACACATACACACCAAATATTATCATATATATTACACATACCGGCATCTAGCATATATATGTCCCATAAATATAATAACATACGGACTTAACCTGACGTCGGTTAATGTTTAAACATTTTTCATACTCTTGTCACCAGCCGACATATAGATCTTTCTCAACAAAGATCAACGTTTAATATACTTGATTTCAATATCCTTCTGCATGTTAGCATAACCGATACATGCTCACCGTGAGCACCAAACGATTACATACCACGGAGTTATAATATCCGTGTTTATTCGTATATCCGGCATACACAGTATACCTCCTACGAACGAACAACCAACTATGCTATAATGATTCCAACACTTCTTTGTGTATAGGTAATCATTCTATTCGAGCATACATGGGTGTAAACATCTAACGGATGTAAGGATAATATAGGGAGTTGCAAAGTTCAAGGTAATTACTCAACATGGGTTGCCTTCAAATATTATTAATTACTATTATGGGAAACTCTACACTCGCTCAGTCAATGTCCTCAGGCGTTCTAGGTTTGCTAAAATCGGTAATTCTCGATCTGAAGTTGGTCCGTCTCATATGTTTGTGAGTGAGCAATACAGATATATATATTTCAATATATTATTTTATTTTATTTTATTTATTTACTCCTTTACTTTAATGAAATAAGAATGGGTTCAGGTACGGATCCGTTCGTACGTGAGGGTCGACGGTTCGGGTGAACATCTGGGGTTATTAGGATATACGGTACCGGTGTTGGAAGGGTAAGGGATTCATCAATTTTGGTTGGGAGTGACGGTTACTAGATATTCCTGGTTAATGTCAAACGGGAGATCTAACTTGGTACTATCATAACTATGGCTCGATAAGTCAGACTTATCATCAACCGATGCACTAGAAATTTCGGCATCCTCGGTACTTTTTATTACTTCCTTCCCCGGTTCCTTATCCGGGTCCCATTTCTCAATACATGTACCCACAAGATATGTACATATATATATATATACACATTAGCACGTATAATAATACTATATACTTTACACATATGTTGCCATTTTTACCTATTAATGTACCCAGTGACTTCCCCTGAATTCCCTCGTGCGGACAAGTCTGTTATTATGTTCCGGACCATAATAACTCACTTGTCCATCCAAGTTCATCCAGACCTCGTCACTACAAATTATTAGTTGATATTCAGATCCTATAATACTTGAGCTACTGGTTATATTTTAGGTATCTTTTAAAGACATCCTAATTCTTTATAACCAATGGCTCTGATACCAAGTTCTGTAACACCCCGTAACCGCAGCGGAAACGTAAACGGGATGCGACAGACACCTCTGATATCAACCACATTGTTTATAAAGAAAACCGAATGCTTTAGTATACTTCAAAATTACATTATCTCATCTTTCATTACCGTCTAGGTGATACACATATCATACAATACGGTTCATAATTCTATCTGTTATAATGTATCCTAACGTCCAGCACGCAAACCTTACACACATCAAGCACTTAGCACGTAATCAATCACTTTATCTTAGTTGTACCTGAAAAGCATGTGAGAAAACGGGTCAACTACGAATAGTTGGTGAGTTTCACAATTTTAGTAAACCATGATAAATCCATATCGTGATATAATATTATCTGGGGACACTGTTAACCCATAAGCACATTTAATAACCTATGGGGACATTGTTGACCCAGAACACTTCCAATAACCTCTGGGGACACTGTTAACCCAGAACACTTCCACTAACCTCTGGGACACTGTTAACCCAGAACACTTCCAATAACCTCTGGGGACACTGTTAACCCAGAACACTTCCAATATCCTCTGGGGACACTGTTAACCCAGAACACTGTTGCGGGACCTTTCAATATTAACAACTCAGACAATTACCATTTTAATACATTACCGTACGATTTCCGTACAATAAACATTATATACATACATTCATTTCCATGCGATCAGCATGTACTTAAACATTTTGATAGAAACATGCTTTCCGCCCCGGGAAAATATTTAAAACATTTTAGTAAAAAGGGCCCCGTGAAACTCACCTTAGCACATGCAAGCAGGTAACAACAATCATTACCAATTAACACGTCCAATCTGTAATATGATCCCTACGATCGTTATTATTCAATTATTGTTTATATAATCTTTAACCTTATCAATCGGTACATCTGGGGACACTGTTAACCCAGTACTGTACCTGTTCCGGGGGCAATGTTAACCCAGAAATACTTCTCCGGACTCAGATTGTGATGTCGTTTAGAGTTCCACGGTCACAATTTCTATTAGTCGTTTTCTCGTTTTGCGTGCCTAGCACGAATATCCGTTTTATGTTTCAAAAATGAGTTTGGTCACACACGACCCGAAAATAGTGGTTGTCTGATAATTTAATTTAAAATGTGAAATTATAGCTCGGTTTAGACGTCCCGATTGGCCGCGGGACTCGTTTCCGTCTTTGGCGTACCGGAAACCGTTAAAATCGGTTAAAAATACCCAAATCATCCGACTTATTTTCGGATGATTCATTTTTACTTGTTTAACTCAATTATATGAAAATAGTCCATTTTTAAGGTTTTTATACACCAGTCAGCTCGCTTAAGCGAACTTCACCGGTTTACGCGTTTTAACTTTAAAAGTTTGATAATCAGCACGATTAATTATCCGTTTACTCTCGGATCTTGAAATTTTGCAAAAATCACTTTTTAATAGTGGGGAATTTTATAAAAATATTTACAGAATTAATTCTTATATTTAAAATTTATTTATCTATTTTTAAACATCATTTAAACACTAAATATGTCGTAAATACCAAACGACCTTAGAAAAATCCCAAATTTTTCCTGGATATCCCCTGCCATCCACATAGTCCCCTGTAATTTTTCCAGAACCAAAATCTTCTTTTACATGCCCTTTTTCCAAAACCGAGCTAGAAATCCCTAGAACTCGTTTAACCGAAAAGCCTACTTAGACTTCTCCAACAGACCTCAAATTTTGTGTGTGGCTTATACATGATATGAAAAGCTTATCTAAAATTTTCCAGAATTTTTCATGATATTTAACTATTATTCACCATTTTTGGCCAAAACCGAGCATTAAATTCACCAAATATTCATCCTTTATCCAAAAATTACCAAAATTTCACAGAACTCATCTTTTCATGTGTTTAACACCTCTGTAAAATTTCATGACCTAACTCTAAAGCATCAACAATCTGTCCAAATTTCCCAAAACCGAACATAACCGAATATACCTTTCGTTTTCCGCCACTACAAGCTACAAACTCATCTTTCCGCCTTATCTACCACTAAATACAGAGCCTACAAACAACATACCACAATACCAAGCAAGTTACACTCACGATCAAGCCATTTCTTTCATGGTTACGGTTATGATACTAAAAACAAAGATTTAACCGTAAAAATTCGTTTTTGATTCGTTTAACTCATTTCTTGGACCAAGATCCCTTGTATAACCCGTATACATCACTTGATCATGCAAGAATCGGTTTTCATCATTGAAACCTCATTTTCTTGCAAACCAACTCAAGAAACGAAGATGAACACGTGCAAAACTCGATCATTACCTTGTTTTTCTTGCTAGAACTCTCGGTTTTTGAATGAAATTGTTGAGAGAATTGATGGATTGTTGAATGTGTGTTTAGAAAAAAGAAATGAAGCAATGGGTAACACCCCTAGACCGATCGGAATTG